>NC_067139.1:67545746-67795746 GCF_903995435.1 Acomys russatus
TATAGAATGAACCTGGAATTTGGCTCCTTTTTTTCCCTCCTCTTATAGATAGATGAGAAACTAAAGTTCTGACTGTTTTCAAATAATGGTATACAATTACTCTTGTGCCAGAAAACAGCATGTTGAAGCACAGGCGTATCTTCACTAAATAAAGACATTATATGATGCCAAATGTGGTTAGAATCCATTAAAAAAAAACAAATAGAACATTAAAAATAGAGCTAGGAAAGGTAGAATTAACATAGTAAAAATGGATATTCAACCCAAAGCAATGACTCAACAGATTCAATGCAATTCCCATGAAAATGTCAAGACAATTCTGCTTCATATCGAAAGACACACCCAAAACAAATAAAGACAAGGAAGGCAAAACAATCCTGAATAATAGAAGAACTGCTAGAGATATCACCATCCCTAATTTCAACCAATAAATCATTTGAATTAAGGCTCACCCCATGATATGCAACCCATACTGACTGGATTGCTTAGGTGACCAAGAGCCCGAGACTAGCTAGCCCAGGAACCTAGGGTAAAACCAAATAATACCAGTAAAAAATGGAAGTGTACTGATAAATGGCTCCTAATAGTATTCCTCTATATTCATAGATCAGTGCCTTATTCAGCTATCATCAGAGAAGCTTATTCGTGTAGCAGACAGCAACAAATCTTGAGACCTACTGCCAGATAGAAAGTGAGAGACCTTAGAACATCATGGGGAAGTCTCCATCAAATGCTTCCCCTCAGAGCTCAGGGTATCCTATGGAAGAGGAGGCAGAAAGAGTGTAAGAGCCCGAGAGTATGGAGGACACAAGAAAACAATGCCTCCTAAATCAATACAAGCAAAGCTCATATGAATTCACAGAGACGGACATAGCATGAACTGGGCCCATACATGTCTGTAGCGGGTCTTCTGTGCTTGTATTATTGCTTTCCACTTTATCTGTTTTTCACATTATCCACTTTAATGGTTTTCTGGGATTCCTGGGTGAAAAAACAACAGGGTCTTTGGTTCTTGTTCCTTCTCTTGTGCTCTATTGTTTCTGTTTGTTTGTCTTGTCCAACTTTGATGTGATGGTTTTTGTTTTTATCTTATATTTTATTTTCTTATCTATTATTTTGAAACTAAGCCTCATACCACTTAGTTTGCTCCCGGTTTCCTCCATGTGGACAGAAGTGTGACCAGCTTCCAGCTCTAGTTGTTTTCAGCCTGGCCTCTCCTGGCCCTCATGAATTCCTCCTCTGGAACTGTAAGCTCAGATAATCTGCTGGTGGTCATCATGTCTTATCACAACTGCAAAGCGTCTGGGCTATGGCTCATACCACAGTAAGTTTGTTCGAGGTTGTCAAGAATCCACTGACAGAAGAAAGATATCACTGTATTGGCTCCTCCTACTTTGGCATGTCCAGGCCTTTTTCCTTGGAAAAAAGCCAGTTGTCTCTGCAATGTTTTCACTCTATGTGTTCCACTTACTTCCAGCAGAAAGGCTAGCCCATTAGTAATCAATTCCATTATGGTTTTCATTAACACTATAAAGATGAACTCTGTTTTTATGTTGTGTATGTTTAAAGAAGAAGCTAAGAGTTCTTCTGGTTATCTTCTCTTCAAAGTCTAACAGAGATCTAGAAAGATGTTGCTTGGTATCTCAGAGAAATAGCTCTTTGGACTCTCTTGTCAGATTTTCAATCATTTCTCCCTGGTAGGACTGCCTTGCCAGGCCACAGGAGAAGAGGACACATTCAGGCCTGGCATGACTTGATGAGTCAGGGGTAGGGAGCATGGGAAAGGGGGCTCCCTGTTTTTTAGGAATAGGGGGACAGGAATGGAGAAGAGGGAAGGAGGATGGTGCTGGGAGGTAAGGAGGGATGAGGCTAAGACCAGGATGCAAAGTGAATAAATAAAATAAATTAAAAAATAAAAAGTTTGAGGGCAGGCAAGCAAAAGAATGGCCTTTCCCACTGGACAATAAAGAGACAAAATTGAGATTTTGTTGTTTCGATTTTTGTTTCTTTCTTTCTTTTTTCTTAAACTAGCCCCTGGCATCAAATATTTAATAGAGACTGAATTTTCTATGTGGACCTGAGAATTTGAGAGTCAAGTTGCAAATTATCTTCTTACCACTGTGCAATTATAGAAATGATAAAGATTGATAATGTTGAGGTTAAGAAAGAAAATATCTGTTCTGTAAATCTAGCTGATTTGCTTCTTAGGCTTTTGGATGAAACCATGTCTAAAGCTACTGAAAATTTTTCAAAGATCTTGTTGCTATTGCAATTATGCTGTACTTCACTACCTTTAACACTGATTATATCTAAAAGGGTAATTACTCAGAGAGAAAGTAACAAATAGCATATCTATGACATGTTGACTTGCCAGTAATTGCCAGTTAGATACAACTTAAACTTAGCATACTATATGACGAAAAATAACAGGGCTTCCTTTCTTAATACCAGTTTTAGTTTTCGCATCTGCTGCTGTGAAAAGTTTCGGAAGTGTTAACTGATCACTTGGGGGAATTACTTTTAAAGTATCTTCAAGTTAAATCTTGGAAGGTGGTTTTCAGCATGATGAATACCTATGCATGTCACCATCAGCATAAAGGTAGAATATGCTGTCATCTTGTGTGCAAGCGTGTATCTGACCCTGTAACAGAAGGAAACATATTTTTTTTTAAATTTTGAATCAGTGCTGTGGATATGGATTCTGAACAAATGACCTGCTGTGGAAGCATAAAGACCTGTAGCATTTTAATCCTAAGAACTCATATAAAGAGGGCATGGCAGTCCATGTATGTTTTCCCTAAGGGGAGTTGGGAGGTAGAGACAGGAGAATCTGCAGAAGCTCAGAGACAAGTTAGCCTGATGTATACAATAGCAAAATGATGATGATGATGATGATGATGATGATGATGATGATGATGATGATAGTGGGGGTGATGCTGATGCTCAAAATAAGGTAGAACGTGAGGGCTGATGCTCAGGGCAGTCCTTTGACTTTCACGCTGTATGAGGACTTAATACCACACCTGTTCTTGGGGAGAACAGTGTGCAAAGACTGGGTCTTTGACGTAGTGGCTGTTATTAGATGATCAGAATTCTGAAAGAGGCCCAGAAGTGATGGGCATAAATTCTGTGACTATTGGACATGAAATGCCAGGCACAGGCAGAAATACAGACTCCAGGAAATTCTCACCATCACCACCCATAACAAGACTGGAAGTGCTGTACCTAGGTTGGCACAGAGGAACTCAGCGGCAGTTCATTAAGATGGAATAACCACTAAGAAAATAAAAATAAAATACGGCCAGTGTTGCTAAGCAGTGATGTTTTGTATTTTATCACATATTTATTTACACATATAATCTCCTATGGATGGCCTCAATTCTCTTAAGTCAAAAGGCCTTCAGATTAAAAACCCATCCATGTAAAACACAGACTTGGTTGTGAAAATAACAGGAAATGAATAAAAATACAGCTAATTAATTTATGCAATATAGAAAATTCACTCAAATGCTATAAAAGATATGGACGAGTAAAACTGCAATTGTCAAATATTTAAGGGGGAAATCACAAGAATATTTAAAAATTATACACGCATTGTTATGGTTATATAATTTATAACAAGTTCTAAAGAAACTGATATGACATATGAACCAACATAACAAAATATTCGATGCATTTTAATAAGTAATAACAACTAATAACTTTCCAATCTAAAATTAAATCCTTAATAACAATAAAGGAAATCTCAGTATTTTTAGTGTATTATTATTAATAAAAACAATTCATTATCAATCATCCCTTAATAAAATTCAACACTCTTTAGCAATGAAAGAAACCTATCTGTAAGGAAAAGTTAAATGCAATACAAAAAAATTAAATCACCTGGAGTGAGCCCAGGAGAAAGTTAAAATCTATGTACTCAAGAATAATAATCAGAGAAATAAATAATTTCACTTGCAATTTATAGATAATACTGTATGCATAGATAAATATATAGCTGCAAATGTTACGTAATGAATTTCATGAAAAATAAATAGCAATTAACATAAAGTAAATATAATTAGAGGAAAATTTATGTTTTTATAATAGAAAATTAACGTACAGCATTCTTTGAAAATATAACACAGAGTCAATTAACTTCACTTCAATACCTCTTGCTAAAATCAAGGAAGAAAAGAGGATACAACAAATAATATGAATTGATAGACTATACAGTTTTTATAATTTTATATTTAATTTTATAAAAATCTAAAGTATTATCTAAGCAAAGTTTGTACAAGTAGCTGAAAATCACAACTTCAGATATAAGTGATTTTTCAATGGAAAATGTACATGATTAAATTTGGCTCAAGAAGATTTATATGAAATGTATAGCACAATAAACACTGGGGAATGTGTTATGGATTCGAGCACTTGTAAGAAGTTCTCAAGTCTTCAGTTCCTAATGGGTATCAGCATTCAGACCCTGATCACCTCTTCTAGAAAATATGATCAAGAAGAAAAATATGGAAAAATTCATCTCAGCAAATACAATCAATCATCTTAACGCTGAAAGAAAAGCCAGAGGCATAACAGCAAAGAGAATGCAAGGACTAAGTTCACATATCACTAGGAAGATGACATATGTAAAATATGCCATTTAAAAAATCATTAGTATAGTAAAGATATATATTATGACCATGCATAGCTTTTTTTTAGATGAGAAAGATGGATGATTCAACTTTCAGAATCATGTCAGTGAAATATATTAATTTATGTGAAAAGTAAAGCATTCTATCATTATTCTATAGAGGCTAAAAACAGAAACTTAAGACAATTCTCTATTAAATGCTTTCAGCACACTGGGGCAAATGTGTATCTCCTAAAGGCAAAGTATACATTGTACCAAATGCTGAAAAATAGAGTTGTCACTAACGTTCAAAACAGCACAAGGATATTGTCTCTAATCCCTGAATCTTAAGTATTCCAATGAAGTTATGGGTAAAATAATATAGAAATGTAGAATTGATCAGCAGGAGGAAACAATCTGTCTTTAATTTTGCCTTTTAAAAATGCCCTAAACTTCAAAAAAATAAAATTAAAGAAAATTCAGCAAAGTGGTCCAGTTCAAGCTCAATATTCAGAATGCCACAGTTCTGCTACACAGAAAGAGGATTAGACAATATTGTAAAGAATCCCCTGGCATCATCATGAACAAGGAAGAAATGATCTAAAGGACGTGCAAATACAAATGGTTAACGGATTCCTGCCGTAATACTGATAGGAATATTCACAGTTATAAAGATATGCAATGTGTAGCTAAATATTGAATTATGTCCAACAGGATACCAAAGGACAGTTCTATAGAATTTGATCTACAAAATATATTTTTATCCAAAATGTATTTATTGGCATAGTTCCCACTCATCTTGAATCAAAATGCTGTTGGTGTTGCCACCCTCGGGAAGAAGTACTCTCCAGTGAGCCTGGCTTTCACCTGTAGGCTGGCAGAGGTCAATGGAACACCCAACAGCCAAGACGTTTTGTGCATGGCTGAAGACCCAACTGGTTTCATGGCATCCTGGGCATTTCACATCAATGAAACAGGAACAGGAGTTCTGTACCAGGTACTTTCTTTGTGCTTCCTATCGCTGTTGGAAAGGAATGAAGGAGGTCCTTTGCAAGAGAAACATTTTAATAGAGAGGTCATCACCACCAGAAAGGCCAAAATACAACATATTATATTTTGCTCTAAATGTGAGAAAGAATTTGAAGTATCAAACCCAATTCCTTGGATACAAATTACAGAAGCTCTACAGGCAGCTGTTTAGCTTTACATGAATTCCTGGAATTTTCTGTTCCTTCTCTATAAATTAGGATTGTCATAAAAGTTAACATTCATAAAACTGTTAGAGAACTACTAGACATATAATATATATTGGTGGTGGTTATTCAATATGTAGATGGAGAAATATTGATTATATAGGGGTAGAGAATAGAAATATGTAGATTATACATAGATTGATATATGTTGATGATAGAGAGTAGACAGATGATAGATAGATAGATAGATAGATAGATAGATAATAGATAGATAAATGGATAGTAAATATTTTTCATGAACACATTTTTATGAGACTCAGATTACTTATCCAACATATATTTTTATTTTATGGGTATTTTTGCCTGTATGTATGGCTTTGCACCGCTAGTATGCTATTGCAGTGTTGCATTCTCTGGAATTGGAATTACATACAGTTGTTAAGTTGCCATGAAGATACTGGGATCTGAACCCAGGTTCTCTGCAAGGACAGTCAGTGCTCTTAGCTGCCAAGAGACCTCTTCAGCCCCATCATGACTTTTTTAAAATGAATGTAGTACACCCAGAGCTATGATCAAGCATTCAGCCCTGAGTCAGCAAGCCCTATGGACATGACCTAGTATAAGTGCTGAGAGTTATTACAGGAATTTCTCACACATACTATTTACATTCTTTAGCTAATATTTATATTACTTAAATATCAAAGTATTGGCACATATTTTATGCTCTATAAATGTCAAATTTGTAAATGTATAAATTTATAAGAATATATGCATCCAAATATATAAATGAGCAAATAATTATATAAGCACATATAGATATATTTGTAGGATATAAGAATTACCATGTGGTTTTGGATTTAAAAATGAAATAAAATCAATGTAAGAAAACTAAACATGCCTAGAGAAACCCACATATCTGTAGAATATTATGATAATATACATGACTTAATAAAAGATGTAAAATATGTTTCACAGAAGAGTGAATACAAGTATTCAATAAGAGTAAGAAAGTATAGACATCATAACCAACCAAAGAAATGGAATGAAAGCTATAATGAGTCATTTCTATTTTTCTTACCAAATATAAAAAACCCAAAATGAGATTAACTAAGAAGGAAAAGAAGTCCTACTGCACTTGAAGCTAAACCAATGGCTATATCTGAGCTTTCAGAAAGTTATGGTGGTTGATCCTCTAATTCAAGGGCAGCTTGAATGCCATATGAATGCCCTGTATAAAAACTCAAAAAACAATAGCCAGGATATCGAGTTCTATGATGTGTGTCCTGTCTGGAGGTGACCCTTCTGGAGGCAATCTGGTTTTCACAAAGGTATGCACAATAATTTATTTATTGTTGCATCTCCAAAAATTAATCACATCCTCACGTGGAAACTCAAAGACATTTGAGAAATGTGTACTTGGACATTGTGATTTTTAGTAAGAATCTGGATGCAATGTCAGCATTCAATCATGAAGGCATGGTTATATTCATGCTTCTGTGCTCATACAATAGAATTAACTGTAGACAGTCATTTTTTTCTAAAAGAAAGTGGAGTTGATATACACACAGTCTCCTCAGAGTGTGAATAAGTGAGTAAAGCAAATCCAAACTCACCATGAGTCAAATCAGATATAAACATTTGTGCAAGAACTGATGCAGAGACATGAGTGAAAGGCCACATCCAAACTTCCTAAGACTGCTCATCTGGGATGCGATATGAGTGCAAGAAAAGATCTAGATTAACAGAATTAGTTACTTTATTTTTGTACTTTGAAATTTTAAAAACAGAATTTACTCATGTATTTCTTGCTCAAAAATAAAACTGATCAGAGAGAAACAATAATGCAATCATATAAATTCAATGAGAACATAGGGAAAGAGTGATTAATACTTCCTGGATTGCAAGCAGAACAAGAATCAGAGTCTTCTCTTACACGAGTAATACAATAGGCTAATAAAAATGTTACTTCCTTCAGCAACAACTCTTATAGGTCTATCACAGAAATGTAAGGTTACATGCCTGAGGCTTAAACATGCTTTTACATCAACAGAGCAGCCCTTAGCACTGAACTACAAATGCGGATCTGTGTTCCCTCCTGTAAGTCAAGGTACATGCCAGGACTTGATGGATGGAGGAATGACAGTTAATTCTTGGACCAGGGACTCAACTGACTGGATTCTTAAATCAACTACCCAAGGACCAAAATGGAGAATTTAGAAAACATAAAATATAGGGAGCTATGTTTATTCTTAAAAGCCAAGCTCTATATGTTATAAGTAGTTTTGTTAATAGTCGCATATTTAGTGTGGATAGTCTATGTGTCTTGCAGACTCTTTGCAACTGACTATATTTTCTAAAGACAGGAAGAACAACATCTTCCATTCCACACATTCTGTGGCAATAAAGATGTGGAAACTGCTTCTTCTCATCCTTGGACCAGGCTGGGTCTGGGACTGTATTACACACAGGGAAATGTGTGCTAGTCCTAGACAAATGCTTTATCTGGACAGACAGATTCTACTTCCTACTTTTTAAAACCCATGCACACAGCAAGAAGTATGCCTTCCCCAAGACTTGGGAATTCTCACCCAAGCCTTTGCAGATTAAGGATGAAATATTCCCTGGAAAGCAAGGCCAGGAACATTGCCAAGGCTAGACCTTCAGCTGAAGGAGCCATCTCCAAGGGGAAACCCAACGACTGCTACCAATCTAGAAAATGTAATGCAAGTAACATATTAACGAATATAATTTCTACTTCAGATTACATGCCATGATATCTACACAAGCACGGCCCTGAACACCATGTTGTGGACTGGTTTCTCCTGGCAGCCCTAATGAAAAATTTTACAGTTCACTTGACAGAATGCAGATATAGATGCCTACAACTCATAAAAGAGAAAATCAAGGCTCAGCTTTCTTAAATTTAACTTAGCTGAAGTCACACAAAATATACAGAACTAAAATTCTGACAGAGGACTTTCTATTCAAAAGCTCCTTGCTTTGCCTACCAGAGTGGATGTTTCCAGACTTGAATATTCTTATGAATTAGATGGCAAGCTTTTTAACAAAACGTACAATGAGAGTCACACCTCTAGGACTGTTGGCTTAGTGCAGCTATGAATCTAAATTCCTTCAGAAGTTCAAGGTAATGACCCACAGGTTACATGTTGCAGAGCCCTTTACCAAAGTATGTCACCTTATGTAAACAACACCCTTCTCAAGCAGTAACTTAGAACAAATATCAGTAGAGATTGCATTCTCTTCCCAGGTATGAATCAACAGAAAGAAAGGCAGCTTCATACACAATAAATTGCACTATCACAGGAGTTATCTATTAATGTAAAGTTAATGAGTACAAAAATACAGAATGACATATACCTTCATCACAGACATGACAAGGAACAGCTGCCCCAAACTGCCACAGTTAGGCTGTTACCAAAGTGATTTTTCTTTGAATCCTGTACTGGAAAATGCCACTGCATTAGATGTTACATTGACATGTCAATGTTGTTTTCTAAAGTATATATTACCTGTCTTAAGAAATTAATACAGAAGAGAAGCAAGTTGAGGTAAATATTGGGGTGTGCAGTAGTACTTGCTCGTTCATTTACATCTTCTGTGAAGAATTTTCTTATGCCAAAGCCCAGTGGTAGTGTCTTGAGGAATACAGACATGAAATTATCTCAGAAACTATTAATGTCATCATCTCCTTGTGCTACATGATTATAGAGAATGGACTTCCCAGAAATATCCTCCTTAGGCTATAAAACAGTTTCTACAAAACCAGAGCATACATTTTTAATCTTTATTATATGAAATGCACATAGTGGGAAATAAGAGACCTTACCTTCCACTTAGAGGATAACGTCAAACTTGAAAATCATCATTATTCATGAAGTGTGTTTAAATTATACATGTTAATTCATAGATGGATAATTTAGCACCACATTTCCAAACCCAAGTCACACCTCCTTCATTATAGCATTCTGAAAAGAGAGCTTAAGGAGTTGAAATTATAGTCCATTAAGGAAAACATCAGTGAGCATGCTGAAGGAGTACTTTAGCCAATGGTAAGATCCACATAACTTTGCCAACATCACCAGGAAAAAAAAAGATTG
Organism: Acomys russatus; assembly: GCF_903995435.1. Classification (NCBI taxonomy): domain Eukaryota; kingdom Metazoa; phylum Chordata; class Mammalia; order Rodentia; family Muridae; genus Acomys; species Acomys russatus. The sequence continues at coordinate 67,555,667 of NC_067139.1, forward strand.
AATTTTGTATTCCAAAAATCAATCATGAGAAGCAGAAGAGTCAGAAAAAGGTCAGCTATGGAACAAACTCTATTGAGTCTCTGCCAAACAGTACTACAGAGAAGCCAAGGATGCTTGGCATCTTGAGACGTAAAGCCCAAGACTAGTTGATACATTATGTAAACATCTCTACTGAGAAAAACAGCAACATGGGAAAACAGCAACAATAGGAAAGGGAAGTCTAGGCTTCAGAGCATGTGGAGCAAGACTTACACATCCCTCTCTGTGGACTCTGAGGGAAAGGAAATCTAGCGGATTGTAGTTACAGATGACCGACGGAGTCTCTTCCCTAGATTGACTACACAGACCCTAGTTCTGCTGTGGCTACTAACTGTATTATAGGTTTATATGAATCACTTCACTTCTCCAAACTTACTTGTTTTGATTCTGAAGATGAACATCATTATAGAGAATATGGGATTGACCTCTTTTGAAAAGAAATAAGAAAATGTACACAAATATAGCACATGATCATGTGCCACAAAAAAATGGCAAGGTTGAGAGGAAATAAAGATTATTTTATAAGAATGTTTTGAAATTAATATGTACACTAGATAAAAAGATGATGATGAGCATCAAAGAATCTCCTTATGTCGATGGCATCAAACATGCCAAACCAGCCACTGGGCAAAATTTCCTCTTTTCAGCCACAGGTAGATTCTAGCTAAAAATGGGCAAGCTTGGATGCAGGCAGTGTCAATAGCCAAACTCTGCCAGGACAGGGTAAGTAAGTCCTCAAAAGTTCCTGCCTCAGAGACACTGTCAATAGAACAAAGCGACAGCCTAGAGACTAGGAAAAGATCTTCACCAACCCTACATATGACAAAGGTCTAATATCCAAAATGTATAAAGAACTCAATAAATTAAACACCACCAAACCAAATAACCCAACTGAGAAGTGGGGCTCAGAACTAAACAGAGAATTCTCAACAGAGAAATATCAAATGGCTGAGAAACACTTATAGAAATGCTCAACGTCTTTACTCATCAGAGAACTTTAAATCAAAATGACTCTGAGATTCCATCTTACACCTATCAGAGTGGCTAAGATCAAAAAATCAAGTGACACCACATGCTGGCAAGGATGTGGAGAAAGAGGAACACTCCTTCATTGATGGTTGGAATGCAAACTTGTACAACCACTTTGGAAATCTATCTGGTGCTATCTCAGAAAAATGGGAATAGGGTTTCCTCAGGCCTGGCTGTCCCACTCCTTTGTATATACCCAGAAGACGATCCACCACACAACAAGGACATATGCTCAACTATGTTCATAGCAGCCTTATTCACAACAGCCAAAATCTGGAAACAGCCTAAATGTCCCTCAGTTGAAGACTAGATAAAGAAACTGTGGTACATTTACACTATGGAATACCACTCAGCTATGAAAAACAAGGAAATCCCGAAATTTGTGGATAAATGGATGGAACTAGAAATGGTCATACTGAGTGAGTTAACCCAGAAACAAAAAGACTCACATGGTATGTACTCACTATAATTGGGCACAAGCCCGAAATGCATGTCCCATGAAGGTCTTCATTTACCAGAAGATTGGGATAGATGTGAGGACATCCCACTGGGACTCTAGGTAAGACAAATCTAGGCGATGAGGAAAGAGAAGGACCCAGAGGGTCCTAGAAACCTACAAGAAGAACATTGTGATGGGTGGACAGGGGCCCAGGGGTGTTTGCTTAAGCTATTGCACTATCCAAGGACAATACAAGTAGTAAATATCGAACCCGTACTCTGATCTAGCCAATGGACAGGACATTCTCCACAGTTCTATGGAGAGCACGGACTGACTTAGGTATGAACTCTGGTGCCCCATATTTGACCACCTCCTCTTGGTGGGGAGACCTGATGGCACTCAAAGAAAGAGTAAGCAGGCTACCAAGATGAGACCTGATAGCCTATGACCATATAGTGGGGGAGGAGGTCCCCCTGGGTCATAGACCTAGGGGAGGGGAATAGGGTGAAAGCGGGGGGAGGGAGGAATCGAAGATGTAAGTGATGGGACAACAAATGAGTTGTAATCTGAATAAATTAATTTAAAAATGAAAAAATAATAAATCTTGAAAGCATAAAAAAAAAGTTTCTGCCTCACAAATATGTCTATCAGATATATTGGGCCAGAAGGCTGAAGATGATGCTCCAAGACTAGAGAGAGTTTCGGGTGACTGTTCAGGCAGCAAACTGTCTCTGTCATCTCATTTGGGAAGCTGCTAACCTGCACTCCCCGTATACTCAGCTAAACAATTTTATTCCTTCTCAAGTCTCTGATGGGGTTGAAGACCAGATAGTTTAGTTTTACAATTAATATGTTAAGTGGTTAAGATATTTTTGGGTTTAGATAGATATTTTAAATTGATAATGATGAAATATGATAGATATTGATTTAAATTCAGAATTTTAGACGCACCAAGATAGGAAAAATGTTTTCCTCAAGGCTGCCAAATACAAATAGCCAAAACATTAAGAATGTAACATTTATATAATTCCTGATTTCTTCATGGTTCTTCTTGTTATAGGTAGTTTATTGTATATATGTGTAAGATAAAAGCATATAAATTTTTTAAATTTAATAAAAAAATAATAAAAAGAACAAAACAAGGTGGCAAATGGAAGGAATTGCAGCTTATAAGCTATCAAAAACAAGGAAATCTTGAAATTTCCAGGCAAATGGATGGAACTAGAAATGATCATCCTGAGTGAGGTAACTCAGATCCAGAAAGACACACATATTATATATCCAATTATAAGTGGATATTAGCCCCACAGAGACATCCTTTGACAGATTCCACCCAGTTGGGGATCAGGACAGAGGTTAGGACTCACAGCTGGACTCTGGGTGAGGCTCTACAAGTTGAATGGGGGAGTTGGGGGATGGAAGGAGCAGACCGTCTGGAGCTCCACAAGGAGACTACGAAGGCTGGTGGGTCTGGACCTAGGGAGGACTGCACAAACTGATGCACCAACCAAGGACACTGCAAATAGAGGACATAGACTGTCCTGTTCAGATGTAGCCAATGGACAGGCCATTCTCCACATGAGGAAGAGGGTCAGGGAAAGCAAGGCACTGCTTCTGAGAAGAACTCTGGTGCTGGTGCTTTGATCAATTCCCCTTGGCAGAAAGGCCTTATGGGAACACAGAGGAAGGGGATGCAGGCTATTCAGATGAGACCTGATAGGCTATGGTCAGAAGCTAGGGGAGCAGGACCCTACCTGTCAGAGGTCTAGGGGAGGGAAATAGGGGAGAAGAAGGATGGAAGGAGGGTGGGAACAGGAAGACAAGAGAGAGGGGATTACAATTGTGATGTAATGTGAATAAATTATAATAATATATATATATATATATATATTTTAACCAGAGCAGAGTAGAATAAAGTCCCTTGGAGATCCACAACTGCATGTAGAGAAAGGTCTCCAGAAGAATAAAATGAATCTTTCAGAAGAGATAAAAAGTGTAACAATTTCAGGACACCCAAGACATCTATGACCATTGTTGCCAGAGAACTGTTTCAAGAAAGGCAACATCCACCTCACAGATCCTTTGTCTTAGAGAATGTAAAACACCAGAGAAAGTTGGAAGTGGGCCTAAATGAAACAAAATATAAATATGATAATGGATCATTAGTATGATTAATCCAATGATTACAGTGGGAAACAAGAAACATACTACCCGTATGTGAACATAGAAGCATGAAGGAGAACTGGAAAGAAAATGGAAAGCTAGTGTTTCTGGGCCATTTGTTCAAGTGCAGAGTCCCTGGAGAATCTTTTTAACATTCATTTCCTAATCACTTCCCATGAACAACCCACATGAAATATTAAATACTATAAGAAGACATATATGCATATATATACATACATATCATTTATATATAAGATGATTTCATTTCGAACAAGTAAAACAACTTTGACCTTTAGCAGATCTACTCTGGTCAAAAGTTCACCACTACATTTCTATGCAATTGTAATTGTTTCTTGGACAGGAGAGTGGGACTAGGTGACTAGAGATCAGCTTCATGTTTTATTCATGATTGTCCAGTATCACAGCAAAGTTCACTTAGCCCTCATTCACAGATTTAAATTAGGAAACAGTAACAATTAATTCTAATTGTTTTTCCTATTTGGTCTCTCCCCCAAAATATCATTAACTCCTGGAGATCTGAATGAACAGATCTATCGCATGCACACCTCCCCTTGTTCCAAATTGTGCACTCATGAGTTCACAAATGAAATTAGTAAAAGTACAGTTTACACGGCACAACCAGTACAGAGTATGGCAATTTTAATACAGCGTGGATAATGATGTTATGGCCAAAATAATGGCCAGGTTACAGGATCTCCTGTTTATTATGTATTAAACGGACTTACAGGTTGCCAGAAGAAAAAGTATTAATGGTCCTTGTGACTATCTACTCCAATGCAAAAAGACTACCATATGAGAAGTGTCAAGTGTGTTAGAGCCCCACTTTTCTTAGAATAACAACTATTAAGGTTAGCATATGTACAGAGAGAACACAGAGAGAGAGAGACACACATACACACAGAGAGAGATATACATCAAAGTTTTGTGAATTAGAACACACAGGAGAAAGGAGAATATATTATAAATATGTCACACATATGTGTATATGATGTTTATTTGGTTATTCCATGAAGTTCTCATATGAAAGTTGGGAGAAGGCATGGGGAAGTTGAGTGATTTCCCTAGTGGTACTAACAATTATGAAAGATGAATTTCCAAGTCTATTTCTCTACTCAGTCTACTTGATATTGCTTCTTTGAATCCATTACTCTCAAGGGGCATGATAAACTCAGGAGAAGTTAGATATTATCTAGATATTTCAAGTTGGGGGAGCAGGAGGTGAAATATATGAATATTATCAAAGTATACATATATATTCATATATATGCATGAATAAAATAACACAGTATTCTGTGTATTTACAATATACTCATAAAAATAATAAGTAGAAAGTAAGGCAGGTTGCTTCTATTTCAAACTTACTGACTGCTGAGTTCATGATTTTATTTGTCAAATAAAACACATAAGTAATATTTCAAACAATAATAGGCACTATGAAATAAATAAAATAAAGAAATAATATTTGTAAATGTAGATTTATATAGAGAACAGCTACAGACTACAAAATAGAAGCAGCACCCCAAATGATAAAAAGGAAGAGTAGCAGGCAGAAAGACCAGTAAGTACAAAGGCTTTGAAGAGAAATTGCGCTGTATGAGACAGGGAATTTACAGTTGCTGCAAAGAATCAGTCCAACAGTTTCGTACTATAGTACAAGTTGTGCAGTAGTCCTCTTATATTGATGGGTCCCCTTTAGCAGAGACTTGGGAATGTTTGTAAAGGGGCTGGGAATAGGATCAAGCACACCCTTGATTCTAGCACTTGGAGGGCAGAGGCAGGCAGATAATCTGTGAGTTTGAGATTAGCTGGGTCTACATAGTGAATACTAAAATAACCAAGGCTGTATAGAAAGAACCTGTCTCAAAATATATAATTAAATACATAAATGAATGAATGAATGATGATGATGATAGATAGATAGATAGACAGATAGATAGATAGATAGATAGATAGATAGATAGATAGATAGATAGAGTAATATGTTACTAATTATTTGTTCTGGAAGTTTCCGCATCTTGAATCACAATTGGTTAAAGGTAAACTAAGCCACAGTAAACCTGAGCATGAGTAAGAGAAGGTTATTTCAACAACATGAAAATCACACATAGGTGATCCTGCTTGATGGACAGCCCTTTTCCATGATGTAGCTCAAGGGCTCAGGTTCCTTCTTAAGTGACATTTGTTGAAACATCCAGGGCTCTCTGGTGTCTTTTACATATAGAGAGTGTCAGCATCTCATTTACTTTCCAATAACCTGACCCAGGAAGTACATCACTGATGAAGGAAAAAATGGCATGGATATGAAGCGAGCAAACTATCATAGAATGGGGGCAGCCCTGCAATTATGAAAGACAGGCTTATATTCTCCCGCTGAGCTGCCTCTGGCTCAGAAATGAAGGTTTTAAAGAAGAGCCATATTAGTATGGTGTGGGTATTGTAAGTCTGGAGGATGAAAGCAAGAGTTCAGAGAAAAACGACAGACACCAGGTATTATACAGCCTGATGGGGGAGAGCAAGGCACTTTGCTGTATGTTAAATGTAGAATAGAAGTGAAGTTTTAGGAAAAATAACAAGGGATCTTGTCCATGTCTCTAGAGGATCAAAACATTCTCTATGGTGGGGCAAGGATAGGGCAATCAGTTAGAAGACCTTTTTCAGAGCATCAGCGATGGTGGGGTTCACAGCCCGCTGTGGCAGAGGTAGGAAGTAGTCATCATCAAGTAGGCTGTACTTCCTATATTAGCACCGTCAAGTTTACTGATGTTAGTGGCAATGAATGACAGGACTTGGTGGAAAAATAATGCAAGTTGAGATTGCTATGTGACATATCATAATAATATAAATGCTTCAGTGGTACATCTGCCCTAGAGTGTCTGCACCCTATCCTGGGCCACTCAAAAGCTAGAAGAACAAATGATTTGAAGGTATTGATGTTTTCTTGAATGGGAGACCTCTTCCTGTCCATATAGCCCATTCCTACTGAGCCATCATGGAGAAAAGGTGAACCCCAAGCAAGCTTCCGCAAATCCAGATGGAAGCAGTTTAGTCTTCTCTTAGATACGTAAGTCAACACTCATCATAGCCACTACGTGTTGTGGGGCCAAATCTGAGCCACTACTAAGTTTAAAGTAGACCGAATAAAAATTGTCCTTTTGTGGGATGATTGTCAATCATGTGCTGAAAAAAAAAAAAAAAAAAAAAAAAAAGCATGTGTGTAAGAAGTTTCCTATCTAGAGTTTTAGAAAAAGGCATGGTTAAGCACTCGGGTAAAAAGGTAAGTTTCCTTTCAGATGAGGAACACTGAGTAATGATCCCATTTTTCTAGGCAGGAGCTGGGGATTCTGTTCTAAATATATAAAGCTTAAGGTGCCTACTACACGTATAATTGGAGACACTGAGTGAGCAGCTGGATAAATGAGCCTGCAGTTTATTGGAGAAGGGAGAGCCAGAGAAACAATTTTGGTATCATCAGCACTGAGAAGATATTAAAACCATGAATCTGATCAGGTCACCTAGAAGGAAAGCTGAGTTGGAGACGAGGAGCAGAAAGCAACCCTGAGCCCAGGAGTAGTTGGCTCCTCAGAAGTCTCAAATTTATCCTACTGTGATTCAGTTAGCTCTCTGTGTGTGTGTGTGTGTGTGTGTGTGTGTGTGTGTGTGTGTGTGTGTAAGTGTGAGTGTGTGCATGCCTGTATATGTGTGCATATATGAGTGTGTAAGAGAGAGACAGAGATTTTACATTCAACTTCATTTATTATTATTCCTTTAATAAAGTTCTCAAAGCTACTTCTCAGTAATGTATTTGTTTTTTTAATATTTTTATTTAAATAACTTATTCAGATTACATTTCAGTTGTTATCCCCTTGCTTGTATCTTCCCGTTCCCCCTCCCTCCCTCTTTCACCTTATTCCCCTCCCCTAGGCCTGTGACAGAAGGGGACCTCCTCCCCCACCATATGATGACAGCCTATCAGGTCTCATCTGGCTAGCCTGCACCCCCTTCCTCTGAGTGCCACCAGTCCTCCCCAGCAAGGGGAAGTGGTCAAACAGGGGGCACCAGAGATCATGTCAGAGTCAGTCCGCATTCTCCACATAACTGTGGAGAATGTGCTGTCCATTGGCTAGATCTGAGTAGGAGGTCTAGGTTTACTGCATGCATTGTCCTTGGATGGTACAATAGTTTGTGTAGGACCCCCTAGGTCCAGATCCACCACAATGATGGTCTTCTTGTAGGGCTCCAAGACCCGCTGGGTCCTACTTTTTTCCCCCATTCTCCCATACCTCTCTCATTTGGAGTCTCAATAGCCAGTTCCAGCATCTGTCTCACTCCCCCACTGAGTGAAGACTCTCAGAAGACATCCATGTTGGGATAGTACCCAATTATAAGTTTTTAAAGTCCACATTGCATGTATACATGTATACAATCAAAGGAATAAAACATGTGTATTCCATAATATATGAAAAAGATGAAAACCTAGAACATAAACATGTAGGCTACTAGTATGCAAAAGAATTAGCATTCCAATAAAGACAAGACAATGGGACCAGGAACAGGAAGGCCACCTCTGCAGTGACCGTTCCCCAGGCAGAGCAGAACTGCTGCCTATATTACTGTTTACTCTGTAACCAGACTAGCTCTCCAAAGCCACGCTGTCAGCACTGAATATTTACACAGAACCCTCTGTGCAACAGAGTTCTACAACACTTAAATAGACAGAAAAACTGTGTTTCTTTTAGGCATGCCTATTTTAAAAGATGAAATAGAGAAAGAAAGATATTGGTGTCAGGAATTTATAAGTTTAATAATGTTCAGAAACCATCCTTATCCGGTTCCACAGTTAGTTTGGTATATCTTCCTAGATATGCAGATTAAAAAAAAAAACAACTACAAAAAAAAAAAAAAAAAAAAAAAAAAAAAAAAAAAAAAAACAACAACTACAAAGCGCCATATAGCTCTACAATAATACTTTGATTTTATGAGAGTTAAGCAATGTAAGCATTTAACCAATAAAATTTTTAAAAAATAATGTGGCAAAGTGCTTTCATTTAAGAGCATCAAAGGCATTTAAATATTGAGGACGCAAAGGAATCACAAAGGCTGGTTACATGGTCTTCTCGGGGAGCCTCATGGCCACTGAAGCAGAATGCAACCATTTCCTTTCATATTTTCTTAGAAGCTATGTCATAATATGTGAAAGTCACTGACTTCCAGTCTGAGAAGCTGGGTAATGGACGTGGTGTCACCATTTAAATGCTCTGTTATGTGACACTTGATCAATCTCTCCATTTTTCTTGAGTTACAAATCAACGTAGGAAAAGACACAGAGTTGGTAAAACAGCACAGAACATCAAAGTGAGTGACTGGAAGGCACGAGCTATTCAAAAGGATACAGGCTGAGCCCTTTTGAGGTCCCTGGAGATGAAGGAAGAGACAGCAATTACAAGAATAACAGACAGAGCCAGCTCAGGAGATGTTCCCGCTGTCAGCCTTTTATGTACTCTGAGGGAACAGCCAATAAGAAATACCAGAAAGCAATGGCAATGCAAAGAGATGCCCACTCTGGGACCAGGAGGAGCTACACAAAGGGGTTCCCCTCACCAAGTATCCCACCCCAAGGCAAATGACACATACATGTAAAGCTGTGCTATTATAATTCAGATCCTAAATGTTCTTCCCAAAGACTCATGCTAAAGGCCACCATTCAACACACCGTTGGGAGATGGTGGAACCTTTAAGAGATAAGGCTTTGTAGAAGGAAGTTAGGTCACAGATGCCATGCTCTTTGCCAGGGCTACTGGGTACACAGCGTGCAGCCCCTCCTGATGTGCAATGAAGGGAACAGCTTTTCTCCACCAACATTTCCCACCACTACATTCTGTCCTTACAGGATCCCAGAAATAACAGTGCCAAGTAATCACGGACTGCAACCACAGGGCAAATCAAAACTCCCCTCTGTGTATCTCAGATATTTTGACACAGAGAGCTAACTACCGAGTGGGTCTTCAAGAATCGAGACCTCCTTCATTTAATAGTTCTGTGGACATCTCATTAGACAAGGGCTTGCAGTCCTTACTGGTATTGGAGTTAAGGGAGCAGTAGATTGGCCTGCCAGTACAATGAAGAACTAAATAAATAAATGCTGGCCTATAAATCCTACAGCCAGATCAAAAGAAGGCTGCAGGAGAAAGATGAAAACTGGGGAGACCTAGCTCACTTGGGCTGCTATAGAAGACACAAAAGTGGCAAAAAGCCCAGAGTAGCACCTGACACAGCCATTTGCACCAAATATTTGCTCAGGTTACCAGGAGTGTCAGCTGCATTGACTTCTGGGACTCAGACAACAATTTGGGTCAACAATGACTTAAATAAAAATCTCACATAAGAAGAGGCATGCCTGTGTTCTTCCTCCCACTCCTAGATCTACCAATAGCATTAAAACATAAAAGAATAATAGAAGCTCCTAGCCGCAGCTACACGCACAAATAAAAGAACAGCCTACGTCTGGTTTAATCAGTCAAATTAAGTTTACTAAGGCATAATAAATGACATGGGTGTATAGGCAGCCATATGTAAATGAAAACTTTTGGAATTTGTGTGCAGTATACTACTAGGGAGTTTGCTGAGCATTCAAAGAAGCCTCAGAGGTAAATAGAAACAAAGCTATTCTGTGCTTCTGCACTTTGCAATGTTAGGATGGCTCAATGAACAGTGTGAGAACCATGCATCGGGGTCATTGGTGGGATCAAATGTCCACGCCACACAAGGGGACATGCTCATGAGGAGGGGTTGCCATGGCGGAAAACATTAAATCCCCAAATTAATTTTAAAGTTTCAATGGACTGGAGGTAGTTCCGTTCCTGAGAGTATCCAATTAGTTTTTAATTTTCTATTTTAAGTATGAGGCATCACTGTAAACCAAGAACTATTTTATATTATAGGAATGAACAAAGATGACTGCTGTCTAGCTAGTGAATCCTTCTAAGTCTTGCCTGGGAAGGCCGGTCCCAAGAGACAAGGAACATTCCCTGGCCCTTCCTAAGCATGGCGAGTTTGAACCCTATTATAGCTCTGCTTTTTAAGGAGATCAGCCTGGCTTACAATAAAACTACTGTAGCCACATGACTTTCTGGAAATGGATAGCTATAGAAACATGATAAATATTAATATTCTGACTGTTCTGTAACCTTTCAATGATCCATTTCAATACCCAATTGTTCTGTGCATTGCAATTAGCAGTAGCAATCTACTCGACAGCATTTATCAGCTGTTTATCTTTTTCAAGGGAGAGATTATAATTTTTAAAATTTCCAACACAGAGGTTATCAGTTTGTGGATAAACTCACTAATGATATGTGCTCAAATAAAAGCTTATACCAATGAGGGAACTGTTAGGAAGAAATGAAGGCTGATGTTTGAATGAATCACGCTCTCTATAAAGCATTTCCTCTTATGGTTGTGTTGGAAGACAGCAAAGACCACAACTTAATAATGGTCTCCTGTCATTTTATTTACCATGAACATGTGAGTGAATGAAATGAATTACTTTTCAGATAAAACAGAAATGCTGAGCAAGTGATGAGCCTTATAAATACGCACAATTGGACTGAAGGCGGCAGTTACTTTGCTGTGCAATGATCTCTGCCGAGTTTGGTGCATTCTGAGCAGCCTACAAATGAGCTGCGGCATAGACAGGATGCAGCCTGTCAGAGGAGGGAGCGGAAAGAACTCCAGGCTGAGTGCAAATGGATCTTACTCTTCACCAGAGAAATCTATTTGGCTTAGGGTACTTTTCATGACCTCTCAGAGCCTGGGTTCCTTCCACCTGTAGAAATACAGAGCTACTAATATCACTGTGAATAAGACTACACAGGTATTTCTCACATACTAGATGATGTGCTATAATTTTACATCTTCATCTAATATATGTGCGCTATCTCTATTTGATGTCACATATAATTAAAGTCAAGTATTATAACCTGCACATTTTAGACAGTGTAATAAGGCTGAGAGCAGAAAGGTAGTCACCAAGGCAAACAAAAAGGGTGTGGCTCAGCCATACTAGAACTGATCTGAGCCAGTCCCAGGAACTTCAAGGAATCTGGCACTTTAATTCTCTCTAACAAAGCCATTGATACCTGAAGAGTAGGGCCTGAAACAGCTTCTGTCTACCTTCTAGGTGCCCTAAAAGTCCAAACAAAGGAGATAAGGAGTTCAAGCCTGCCCTCCATGGGGTCTATGGGGTTTTAATTAAAAAAAAAAACAAACAAAACCTACTGACTGACTGAGGGACTCAGGTACACAGGAAATGCAGAGGCAAGATTTCCTGCAATAGTGCTTTCCATTCTCACAGACATTCTTGTCATGGGAGCATCAATGACTTTACTCTTTTGAGTATCTATACATACAATAGAATATCAATTCTTAACCTCCCCACACACACACACACAGTACCCTGGAGACAAGGCTAACTGGCATTTCATAAGTACCAACTCATGAACATAAGAGTTCTCACATCCTCTCAGTGCATTCTTTTGGTACCATGCCCTTCTCGTAATTGCCAAATACTGAAGAGGATGTCATATAGTAGTCAAGAGGAACTCACTCCCAAGGCATAGCTTCCCTTCTGAAAAGTCTCTAAAAGTCTGAGGATATCACACAGTGAGTAACAGCAAGCCAATGTGGCAGTATGACTCACAGGAAACAGATATGATAGCTCCTGAGCAAGAAATCAAGTGAACATGGCCTCAGGCATGGCTTCAGAATGACACTACTGTAGACTTAAATGCATCTAGATATTACCTCAGCAGTCTCCCCACAAGTGCAATAAAAAAAGATTAATCTTTGCACTTTGTTTATGAGAAGAAACATCTATTGAATGTCATCTGACAGGATTGTATTTTCACCAGAGCATCTTGGAAAATCTAACCGTTGCTTTTAGGTGAGAGCAGTGTGTCGTGTGCCATTACTTTAACCTCCTCAAAGTCCATGTGGACAGATAGCCCTTTGTCTGTGACAAAGGCTCAGTCAAAATTCTAGATATTAGAGAGCTTGGGTTAATTTATTTCACTGATAATTCCCATTTCATATTGGAGCCTAAAGCAACACTGCTCATGGGAAGATGATGCAAAGCATCATAGCAGGAGGAAAACATGAAACTCAACCTTAAGGCTACAATTGTGTATCTTGTCCATGAGCTGATTTGACATCACATTGTCTAACTCGCAGAGAACATCCTTTTTAAGGTCCATCTTCTTGGACATTATGGAACATATGTGTGGTGGCTGTTCACTGTTGCCAACTTGATTACATCTGGAATTAATTAAAATCCAAATCACTGGGCACATATGTGCGGAACTTTTTCCTTAATTAAATCATTAGAAGTGGGAAGACCCACTTTTAATCTGGGTCTCCTGCGGTAGGAAGATCGACCCTTTAATCTGGCCTGCACCTTCTGCTGTCAACCTATACAAAGGACAGAGAAGAAGGAGGCCCACTTTCTTTTCATGTTTGTTCTTGCCTAGCTAACAAGTCCTTTCCTTCACTGGTATTAGAATTCACTTCTTCAGGGATGAGTTCATTCCAGCACAGGCTGTGCCGGGGCCACAAAGGAGGTATCTTGATGTAGTTGCCACAGTGTCGAAAAGTAATGAGGGAAGCTTAGAATATGGGGAGTCCGAAGCAAGAGATCTCAATCATCCCAGATATGGGTGTTTTTAGCCTATGTCACAGTGTTTGTGGTAAGCATACTTTTCCAATTATTGAAAAGGTGCCGGGGGTGACTTAATGGAAGGAATAGATTCAATTTGTGACCCAGCAAAACTACACACAAGTTTCATTCTTTATTCAAATGTATTCCCTCTGCCTCCCAGAATGTAACCTTTGTCTTTCCATCTTTTCAGGTTCAAAATAAAATTATATCTTCTGATTCAGGCAGTGAAAGATGAGCCACATTAGTGGCTGTTTTCTTTCTTTCCTCTGACCCTTTTATTACTTACACTAGTCATTAAGTTCAGTGCCACATTTTTCATCTTTAGCTCAACAGTTTCCGAACAGTATTTTTCTTCTATTTATGTTGATATTACTCAGTTTGTGGCACTTAATTGTATTTAAGCCTTTTTACTAGAAGCCAATTTTAGTATGTCTTTCATTATCATGACTAGGTTACAGTTGTAGGATGGGGCTTGTTGTGATATTTCTGTATGTTGAACATTGATCATTGTCAACACTTTAAAATGCTTTAAAGTTATAATTATATCATTTCTCCCTTCTCTTTCTTCCCTCCAACCCCTCCCATGAGCCCCTACCCAGTTCTTTATCTCAAATTCCTGGCCTTTTTTAATTTCATGGTTGATATTCATAACCCTAAATATATAAATAAACTGTGTGTATTCTAGGGTGGAAAGATTGTAACAGCCAGAGTACCAGGAAGTTTTCTATGAGATTTGGCAGGGGTGCTACAATCATGAATTCTCATCAACATTGCTACCTAACCAAGACCAAACAATGACCATATCAGTGAACATGCTAACTTGATAGGGGAAAAGGTTTCAAACCTAGAAAAAGAACTACAGGCAGCTAAGGAAAGCTGAGAGCAGAAATCGGTTTCCCCAGGGAACAGCACACTAATTAGTTATTTTATAGTCAGTGGTCAGCCCTGTAACCATCAGTATACATAAGTCGGCTAATATCCATTCTTTGTGTTTCCATAGGAGAGGAACATGCCGTCTCTGTCTCAATGTGTCTTATGCTTAATGCGACTGTCTTCATTTCCACACATTTTGTTACCCGGGCACCCCAAAAAACCCTGGGTTTCTTGCTCCCTTATGGCTGAAACCTACTCTTTTGCATATATAGACTATGTTTTCCTTATTTATTCATTTTTTTTTTTTTTTGTATGTCGGCTGATTCTGTGCCACGGCTATTATGAACAGTGCTACGACATCACAACAATGCTGGTATCATTTCACAGGGTGAGTACACTTCCATTAGACACATGCCTAGGACTAGAAAAGCCAGGTCACATGGTACTTCCATTTCAGGGCTTTTTGTGGAACATCCATACTGTTTTTCCATGGTGCTCACCCTAATTTACCTTCAGACCAACAGTGTATAAGAGGTTTGTTTCCTTCCCACACAACAGCTTTTGCTATTGTTATGATTTGCTTTTAAAAAATATCCATTCTAACAGAAATGAGATTATGTCCTCTTTCACCTTGCTTGTCATTTCCTGGTGAGGGTGAGCATGTCATCATAAGAGTATTGCTGCCTTGGCTATTTATATTTTTTCTTTTGAGAAGTTCTGACTGGTAGGTAGCATTTGTCCACTTTCCATTTAATTACTTTTGAGTGATTTTGAGAATTCTTCCTGTAATTTGGGGGGGGGCGGAGTGTTGTCTGTCTGTCTGTCTTTTAGATTGATTAGGTGGTTTGTTGTGCTGGGTATAGAATTTCAGGGCTTGAGTACGCTAGGAAATCACTGTACATCTCCAGCCTGGGGTTGTTTACGCATTCTTCATATTAACACTCTGTCAGTTATGGAACTGATAAGTATTTTCTCTTTTCTTTTCTCTTCCCATTCTGTGGATTTCTCTTTCTCCTGTTCATTATTTCTTTTGCTGTGGAGAGATTTTTAGCTTGATGTAATCTTTTTCATCAAATTTTATTTTCTCTCCTATGCTTTGGAAAGTCCTTTCCAGAAAATTACTGCCTATACCAGTATATTGCAATGTTTCCCAGAACTTATTTTCTATAGTATAGACAGTTCCAAATTTTTACGTGTTAAATAAAATGTTCTGACCCATTTTTAGTTGATTTTTATGCAGGGGTGAGAGACAATGATCAAGTTTCAGTCAGCTGTTTGGGTAGATATTCAGGTTTTCTAGCACCATTTGTGAAAAGGGCCTTCGGCCAAATGTAGATATGCTTGGGCACCATCACTAACACTGGAGAATTTCCAGTGTGTTAACATGTGCCTTGCACATTGATCCCAATTCATGTGGCATCAACTTAAACATTCTCATTTCTTACCTGTCATTTTCTTTCTTCTCTCTCTCTCTGTCTCTCTCTCTCTCTCTGTCTCTCTCTCTCTCTGTCTCTCTCTCTCTCTCTCTCTCACACACACACACACACACATCAGTTAAAGATGCCTCAAGATTAAGTTTTTCAAGAATAACCAAAAGTATGTATATATGTATATATAGGATATATATTATATATAGGATATATATATATATGGACTGTATTTATTTCTATAAATGCTGTCCCTTTTATCACTTTTGCTCCATTCCTCCTGTTTTGAAACGCTGTATTTCCATTCTGTAGGCTTCAATGAGATTTTGTTCTACCTCAGCAACCCACTGTGTTGTTCAGCTTCTATAATTTTACAAAATTGCTTAAGTTTATCTTGCTAGTGTTTTTTAATTTCAACCTTTTGAGATAAGATATGATACAATGATATATATATATATATATATATATATATATATATATATATATATATATATATATGAAACTTGTTTTTCTAATATGTGATCTGTTCCAGAAGCAATCATAAATACTGACAAAAATACATTATGTAGCTGTTGGGTAAAATACTATGGAAACATCTGCTACATTTGATCTCACCTGCAGCATACTTCTGATGACAATCTGTCTTCGA
This sequence comes from Acomys russatus, assembly GCF_903995435.1. Taxonomy (NCBI): domain Eukaryota; kingdom Metazoa; phylum Chordata; class Mammalia; order Rodentia; family Muridae; genus Acomys; species Acomys russatus. Next base: position 67,572,016 of record NC_067139.1, read on the forward strand.
CATCCTACATTGTTATCATATTAGAGTGCAGGCCTCTTTAAAAGTAATGATATTTGTTTTATAAATATTATGTATTTAATGTACTCTGAGATTAGGTACATAAATGTTTATAATAATTTCATTCTCTTGATTAATTGATAAGTTGAACATTGTATACTACATATCATTGCAACTCTTTTGCATTTTTAAGCACTTTTATGCTAAAGTCTATTTTTCACATATAATTATAGTTACCCTTGTTTATTTTATAGTTCAATTTACATGAAATACCTTTTTTCTCCATTTCATTTGTAGTCTGTATGCATCTTTACCAATAAGAGCCGTTTCTTTTATGAAGCATTTTGTTGAGACTGCTTCTTTTAGGTGAAAACTTAGTCATTTTTTCCATTTACAGTCAGTGATAATAAATTTATAGACTTATACTTACTTTTAAAAGTTTCTCTTTTTTTGCATTATTTTGCAAGTTTCTTGTTTGCATTTTTTAGGGTTGTATTCCTCCCCTAAAAGTAAGCTTTATTTCTCATTTGGACAAATACTTTTCTAATGTGACTTAAGAGTTTCCTGCTATCATGATGGTATCTCCTCTCTCTTACTCCTTTGAGTATGTGAGACATGCACAATTGACGGGGTTCAGTGTACACTGACACGTGTTCTCTTAGAAGATACGGTGGTGTCCATTCCTCATTATGAACAAATCTCAAATAAAGACGTATCTATAGAGGACAATTTGACATTGAGGGTCTCAGAGATATCTGTTAGTATCCTAGCCACAGTGATCTGTGACTTATGGTTTTCCCTAGTCTGTACCATTGCCTGGAGTGTTTTTATTTGTTTCAGAAAAGGATATGATGATATATTTCTCAAAGGGTGCATAATGTGAATTTAAATTCATCTTGTAGGTATGGGTAACTTTCTAATATTCTGTCTTGCCCATCCCTGTTATATGAGCATTGTATTTTTCCTATGAATATGTAGATCCACAATGCACGACCGCCTCTCGCATACTATGTTTCCTACAGTGGCTTGTCTATTGTTCATCCACTATGTCTCTTCTAGACTGAGAGGGTGCTGCCCTTTCCCTCCCCTACTTTTGCTCTTGTCATATAAGTAAAGACGAGCTCAGTACAACTAGATGGACAAAGATTTCTTGCCCTCTGAGACTGTCCATTGGAAGCCACACCCACCACAATGACCTAGGTCATCACTATCCCCAATCCTTCCCAGGGTAACTCAAGCTCTCTTATAGAATGTAAGCTTTGAGCAAATGTAAAGAAGAGCTAGGAGAATCAGAGTGCAGTACCTCTGTTGTCACAGAAAGGGGAGACCTGTGCTCATGCCCTTTAAACTAATTGGCAAACAAGTATGGTGGCTTGACACTTTCTTCTATGTTTAGGACAGCATATCTTCTCTGTTCTATGGGTCATATGAATAAGTCACACTTATTCTCAATCAAGGACACTGATTGAGCCCTTTATCAGCATCCTTTATCTTTATATGCATCCTTTATCAGATGCAAGCACCTACGTAGTGTTGGAGTGGAGGATGGGATGGAAGGTTTCATCATTTTCCGTTTCTACATGGTATTTTACTGAGTAGCTAGAAAAGGGGCCAGTTTCAGGAGATAATTTCTAAAAGCACTGGTAATGAGAAATCAATTTTTTTCAATCAATGTTATAATCAAAGAATATGAATGTATTTAACTCTATAACCAAAAAAATGGGAGACAGGAAGTAAAAATAGATCTATGAAATATAAAAAAATGTAGCACTAAAAACAAACAATAACATATGAAAAACAAAGGATAGAGAAAAAAAACAAATTAGCCAATAGTCTTACCTAGAAGTAATTAATTTTAATATACTCAAAACCGATATAAGTGACACTAATGTCTGTAGGTGCTCTCCTCAGGCTTCAAATGGCTAATTAGAAAATTACTTGTACAGCTCATATGTCAGTAATTATTGCATGAATGTGTTCCCAATGCCTTGGGCATCCAGACACTTCTACTGCTAGCCTTGCTGTCCTTAATTTTGGTATACCAATATGCACAAAACTCTAAGTGAAATGAAGATAAATGAAGTAAAAATGTCCATTATAATGGGCACAGAATTTTGAGAAAAAATTTCTTTGTAAATATATATTAATATATTATATATTTATGTATAGTAAATATATACTAGATAAATATATAATAATAAATATATAACATATAAATTTTATTAATAAATATAACATAATAAATATTATATATGTATCATTTCTGTGACACATACAAAGCCTTGCAGGGGGATTAGAATTTCTAAAGAAAATATCACCAGTCCAGGACTGCTAAAAGTTGTCTTCACTATCTAATCACTAAGGTGTGTTACTTTTTGCAGAAATCTCTGCTTGAAACTTAATACTGGGGCTGGAGTGAAAGCTCAATTACTAGATGAGCACAGAAACGAGGTGACACACTCTTAAAAACCCAGTCCAGGATAGGAGGATACAAATAGATGGCTGAGACTCACAGGCCAGTCAGCCTAGCTTGATTAGTCCTTTGCAAACCGAAGGAGACGCTGTTCAAAACACAGGATGCATATCTGAGTTTGACCTCTGGCCTTTACATACATTCATGGGCATGTGAATGCTCAAAAATACACATACAAGGGCTGGAGAAATGGCTCAGCGGGTAAGAGCACTGACTGCTCTTCCGGAGGTCCTGAGTTTCAATTCCCAGCTACCACATGGTGGCTTACAACCATCTATAATGTAACCTGATGCATACTGTATACATAATAAATAAATCTTTTAAAAAAATACACATACACACACATACACACACACTTTTAATTGATTAATTAATTAATAATAAAAACATTAATGAAATTTGAACTAGAGTGCCACCCACATCCAAGGCTGAGGACTCTGATCTTTTCAGTGGAGTGGCCTCCATAGATGACATCCATGCTGCTTCAGTTGGCACTAACATCTCTCCTCCTGTTTCCCTCCCCCATATGTGTTTAAAATGTAATGTTGAAACCCAACTGTACTTGTAATAAATAGAAGAAACAGCATAAAGACTTTGGCTGCAGTGACAATTCCAAGCCCAGGTTGACATCTTCACGTTGAAAATTAATCTTGGGCTCATTCTTCCCCCTGAATAATTCATTTGTGCAAAGGTAAAGTTTCCTTCACCAAGCACAAAATCTGAAGTAGAGGAATATATCATAAAACTTCAGACTTGTACAGTGGCAGTGGGAAGAGGAAAGATTGAGAAGACGTAAACTGGTTGAAATGATCTCTGACATGTGGGACTGAAGAAAAGTTTAAAAAGCAGTGTGATATAATAAAGTGTTTGTATTGTTTTCCCTCCACTGGAACCCCAAGCCCACAGGAGTTAGCTAATGCTGGAGATCAGTATGTGAAAACATCAAGGCCAACCTCTGAGGTTGAAGAGGGATGGTGCCTAGCCCAGACTCTGGCCCACAGAAAGCCTATTTACCTCCTTCTTCATGCCCCAAAGACCACATCCTGTTTCAATCCTGAGGGATTTTTCCCAAAATGCCTAGAACTGCAGATCACAAAGTGATCAAAATGAGACATACAGGAAAGAGAATCAAGGCTCCTTTCTCAAAGCTGTAGCTTACTAAAATGTTGTAATTTTTCTTTTTTAAATTAGGTCAAATTCGCCATCTTGTATAAACACATAGTATTAAATGATCGTTTACACTGCTATGAGAAATTCTTTTGAGCTTTTTATTTAAATCATCAGCTACAATCAGAAATTCTTTATACCTTCCCAGTTTTATTTACTCTCTTTCTTGTAAAATTAATACATGCATAAATTGAAATTAGTAGTAATCTCATGGAATCTTTACAATCAATCAAAAACTCATATTTTAAGTTAGGAACTCTGGAGTAAAATTAACTTGCTATAATTTGTTTTCATTTTACTTTTCAACTTTATGTGGAGGTGAAATGCCTGGTAAGCATATTTTCTAACAGTGAGATTCAACCTAAGTGAATAATTTCTCTCTGTAGGACAGCTCCCTACTTCCCAGTCTTTGGCTCTCAAAAGTTAAAATTATGAAATGGGGTGGTGAAATCTTGGAATAGAACTGTCTCTTGTGCACACTGTTAATAGGGTGTATAACAACAAGGGTGGAAGTAATTTTGAATTGTATATCTTCTTCATCTTGAATTCCCAGCAGTAACGTTTTAAACTTTTAAAGCTTCGTTTTATTTTTACTATGCTTCTTGGAGAATACGTAATAAGGTAAGAATTATATGTCTATTGTAACTTCATAAATGAGAAGGTAAAACCTCATACATCACAGACCCACAAGGGAGTGCTTCTGAGATTCCTCCATCAATAAAGGGAGAAGCTCATCATACCAAGCTGCCGTTTCTTAAAGCATATTTGTTCTCAACTAATATTTTGGACATTTGATGCTTGCTTCCCAGAACTCATGCTTCACATTTTTATTAGTTAATTAATTTTTAGGTCCTAGGCTTGGACTACATCTTCAAACCTAAGGAACTAGAGGAAATGACATAATCCTAGGTGCTGCAGATAGTGTTGGCCAAACCCTTTAAAAGACAACCCATCAATACAGTGGGTCAGTGTGAAAGCCAAGGCTATACACACTGTACAGGACCTGTTAGACCTGCAAAGAACACTCCACATAAAAGAAGCACAATATATGTGCCTTTAAAGTATGTGTAGAATATTCTTCAAGATTTGTCATCTGTCAAATTACAAGTGATGCCCTAGAGAATTTAACATGCAAAAAAAAATACTATCTTTTCTAATAAAAATGAATGGAAACTAGAAATCAAAAAAAATTTAAAGCTGATAGAAATTACAACACCTTGGAACAGTCAATAAACCACTGAAGTCACAAGAAGTATGTTCCATCTGGAAACAAAGTCCCATGAAAATTCAGCCTAATAAAACCAGTGGGATGTATCATCAAAGATTGTACTAATGCAATAAACTATTACATGCAAGGAACAAAGAGCCAAAAAGTTCTCACCTTACCAGGAGGGGTGTTGCATGATTAAAATTCCAGAATAGAGGACCAATCTGAACTACATAGGCAGACACTGTTTAGAAAGAAAGACAGGAGGGAAAGAGATATTTCTCAGATCACTAGCCTAACAACATACTTTAGGGGAAGTGGTCTAAGAATGCCCAATGTTTGTAGTATGAAAACATAAAAAATTAAAACAAAATTATAATAGGAGTATTAAAGAAAAATGAAAAATCAAGATGACTGAGTTTTAGTTATTAATATAAAGTACATTGACAACTTCTTATCTAGACTACAAAAAACAGAAGACTCAAATGACAAAAATCAGCAATGAAACAGGAACATTACATATGATATTATAGTAGAGAAAAAAAATGACCAAATGTGATTAATGCAGATATTTATACACAAACACAATGAATCGATTATGGAAAAAGTAGTAAATTTCTAGAAATACTAGTTGCCAAGACAGAAAGACATACAAACACACACACACACACACACACACACACACACACACACACACACACACACACCACATGCCTAGAATTAGCCCAGATAATCAAAGTCTCCTAACAAATTAAAATTTAGGACTACATGGCCTCTGAAAAGAATTCACCAAAAACTTAAAGCAGGATTAACAAAAGTAATTTTCAATCTCTTGAAAAAAAGAAACATTGAAAAAGAGGGAACACCAACAAATTTCATTTTGTAACCTCAGGACCACTATACTTTCCAAATCAAACAAGTATATTGCTAGGGAAAACCACAGACCAATACCCAAACGAAGAGTAACACAGGAGTCCTCAGTGATAAAATAGCAAAGCTAGAATTCAAGAACACATTGAAAGGATCATGAACCAAGACTATGTTGGATGTATCCTTGGAATTCAATAAAGGTACAGCATATAAAAACAAATCTATGTCACATGCCACATCAATAAAATCAAAGAAAAATACTACATTTTCATCTGCACTCACATAGTGAAGGAATTTGGCAAGTTAGTAAGTTGTTCCTAATAAAAGATATGACAACTCAAAACTCATATTTACACAACAGTGAAAAGTTGAGAGTGTTTCCTGTTAGATCAAAGTAAGGTAAGCATATTAGTTCTTGATACTTCTGTTCCATATAATACAAAAAAGTGCTGGCCTCAGTAATTAGACAAGAAAAAAAACTAAAAGACATCCAAAATGATGAGGAAAACTCAAGACTCTACAAACATATATGTACATACACATACAAAGAGAGGTACAAACATATGCAGAGAAAAATACAGCAGGAGACAGAGAGAGAGAGAGAGAGAGAGAGAGAGAGAGAGAGAGAGAGAGAGAGAGAGAGAGACCTAATACAAGAATTTAGCAATACTGAAGAACATAAAAATTAATATAAAGAAGCTGTTTCTATGTACTATGAATGGACAACTAAAATTACCTCAAAAATACTTAGAGTAGGTGCCTCACATTTGACCATGTCCCCTGGAGGGGGAGACCTGGTGGCACTCAGAGGAAGGACAGCTGGTAGCCACGAAGAGACTTGATACCCTATGAGAATATACAGGGGGAGGTAATCCCCCTCGGGAACAGTCATAGGGGAAGGGAATAATGGGAAAATGGGGGGGGGGGAGGAATGGGAGGATACAAGGGATGGGATAAACATTAAGATGTAACAAGAATAAATTAATAAAAAATAAATAAATTTAAAAAAAAGAAAAAAAATACTTAGAGTAAGTTAACAATACAGGTAAAAGGCAGGAACCAAAAAAGCATAAAATGCTGCTAAGAGAAATAAATGATATGGGCCAGAAGAATTAATATAGTTAATATCTAAAATATCACCCTTAACCAAAGAGAGCAAGTGATTTAATAAAAATTTCTATCAAAAATCCAAATGCTACAGATTCCCACTCTGAAATATTCATTTTCACATAGGATACTAAATGACTTTAAATAGGAGAGGAAGTAGCTAGTCACTTCTTGGTTTCAAAACATTTTTTAAAAAGCTATATTAATCAAAACAGTGGGATACTGGTATAAGGCCACATATATAGACGAATGTATTAGAAAACTGATCTCAAAAGTAAGCCCTCAAATCTATGGTCAAATGATCCTCAACATTGCTGTTAGGATTATGCAATAGGTAAAATAAGTCTCAAGTTTACACATCAAGATGAAAAGTTCCATGGAAACAAATTAAAACTTTAAATACTGAAAATATGAAAATACCAAAAAAAAATCAGAGGAAGTTCTGTTTGACACTCTATGGCTCTTGATTTGGCATAAAAAGCATAAGCAAATACAGAAGAATAGACAAATGGGGTTTAATCAAAATTAAAAATTCTACCAAGCAAAAGAACAATAGAATAGAAAGGAAGCATCCAAACAGAAAAGATGCTTGAAATTATCACTGTGGCAGAATTTAATACTCAGAATATGAAAAGAAGTTCTACCACAATAACAACAACAAAAAAAAAATCCAAAGCACCTTACCTAAAAAGCCACAAGAGATTTGAATGGGCATTTTTCTAAAGGAGGTCTAAAACTGGCAAATGAGTATATTAAAATGTACAACATCATTATCTACAGAAATACACAGCTTAAATCCTCAATGATATCATATCATACCTAATAAGGTGACCATCATTAATACTTTAGATTGAAAACAATAAAAATTATAATAACTTTTCATGAGACTGTAGAGCAATAGGAATATAGTACACTCATAGTTGGATTGTGAATACACTCAACTGGAGAACATACTATAGATATTCTTCAAAAAATTAAAAATAAATTTACCTTATGATAGTAAGCCCATTTCTGAATATGTATACAAAGTATTGTAAACACACTCCTCTCCAAATAATATTTGCATGACCATGCTCTTTGCAGAACTATTCCCAATAGCCAGCATAGAAATCAAAAGCACCCACAGGTAAATGGATAATGCACTCTCTCTCTCTCTCTCTCTCTCTCTCTCTCTCTCTCTCTCTCTCTCTCTCTCTCTCTCTCTCTCTCTCTCTTCTCTCTCTCTTCTCTCTCTCTCCCCCTCCCTCCCCTCTCCCTCCCTCTCTCTCCCTCTCTCTCTCTCTCTCTCTCTCTCTCTCTCTCTCTCTCTCTCTTTCTCTCTGTGTGTATGAACTAACCTAGTATTGAGAAAGAGAGAAATCCTGTTACATACTACAAAATAGATAAAGTTTCAGAATATTATGCTAAGGAAAATACGGCAGGCAAAGAAAATTGAATTACCTTGGCCTTAAGGTTCCATTGCTACAATAAAACAACATGGCCAAAACCAACTTAGGCAGGAAAGAGTTTATTTCTTTTACACTTCCAGGTAACAGTCCATTACTGAGGGAAATCAGGGCAGAACTCAAGGCAAGATTAGAGACCATTAAAAAATGCAGCTTACTGACTTGTTTTTCATGGCTTGCACAACCTACTGTTTTATTCCATGTAGACAACTCACACAGGAGTAGCACCGTCTGCTGTATCTGGACCCACTTCACCCAAATTGTTTATTTTAAAAATGTCCTACAGGCTTGCCTATAGGCCAATCCTGTAGAAACATTTTCTTGATGACCATAGTTTATGCCAATATGGCATAAAAATTACCTAACATACCATGGCATTTCATTTATATGAGGAATCTAATAGATTCAAACTCTTAGGAACAGAAAATAAACAAAGGTTGCCTAGAGTCATAGGCATCATGATAAGGGAACAGTTGTTAAAGGGCAGGAACTTCAGTTTTGAAAAAGAAAATATTCTGCAGATCTAATGCACAAAGCAGGCACAAACTTGACATCATGGCATATAAAATATTGATTGGGTTCATAAGATATTTGTTAAGAGTTATTTACTATAGGCATTTTTTTTGGTCTTAGAGAGGTGTTCATGGCCCACATACCACCACTCTCATACATGTTATAGACACACACACACACACACACACACACACACACACACACACACACACACACACACACAAACGTATTTTCCTCTATTTTGTCCCACCTTATTTTTCACACAGTGTCTCTTCAGTGAACCTAGAGGTATCCATTTTGGCTAGGATGACTAACCAGAGAGCCAGACATATCTTCCTTTCACTGTCTCTGCCAGCAATGAGGTTACAGAAGTGCATTGCCACAGGGAGACACTTATGGGGGTGCTGAGAATCTAAACTGATGTCTCCTGCTTGCATGGCCAACACTTTAGCCAATGAGTCATTTACCTAGGCCCAAGACTTATTAATTTCAAAAGAAATTAATACCTCATGTTGCCTAGAGAAGATGCAATGTGAACTCATCATCTTGGATCATGGAGATAGCAGTTTATCCTGATTGTAGTAGCTACAGTACATGATGCGTTATAAAAAGCCCAATTCTTAGATTTTATCATGAAACAGAGCTAAAATAAGAATCTTGTTTAGCCTACTACAATAAATCATAATTGACAGAAGTCTGCCTTGTGTCCTTATAGTTAGTTATTCCATATAAGTACTGTACACTGGCATCCTTTCTTACATGTTGTTTTTATTTGTTTTCTATTGCTATGAATGCAGACAAAAAGTAACTTGGGGGAAAACAGTTTATTCTATCTTAAAGTTGCAGATAATAGACCATCAATGAAGATAGGAACTCAAGGTGAGAACCTGGAGGCAGGACCAGAAGAAGTGACCATGCAGTTATGCTGCTTATTGGCTTGCTTTCCATGGCTTGCTCAGCCTGCTTTCCTATATAACCCAAGCCAAATAGGTTCTGCCCTTCAAGACAGAATTCTAAGATTGCTCTCCATGACCCAGCTGACTGTACTGTATCCTATATAACGTATTCCTCAACAGTTTGATATCAGCTAAATTCACTGTTTCTTGTGTACTCCAAATCTTTTCCCAATATAGAGCTTGTACTCATTTGTACTGAGTAAAATGCTTTAATTTTCTTCCTATTCATACCAAATTAAGCTTGTTACATCTATTTCTAGTATATATTTCATTTCACTACTTTCTGGGGTCTAAGAAATCTGATTACTTCTGTTTTGTCTTTTTTTTTTTTTTTGTATTTTTTTGTAGACGTTAACAAAGGGAGTATAAGTGGCCTCCCTCTATCTACTTAAACTATGAACAAATATTAGGCATCAGAGCAGAAACAGCAGACCACGATGTCAATCAAACTGCACCAGAGAGCACACAAGTCTTCAAATTGCTGACATCTTAATGAGAAAACACACACACACACACACACACACACACACACACACACACCATAGAAGAAACAAGATGGGTACATTAAGAATGAAAAGAGTGGCACACAAAGAAAACCTATGTTTGGAGAGGTCTCAGGACAGGTCCGGAAAGGAGATGGGGGTATAGCAGGGTTCTAAATGAGGTACAAAAGTTTCTGATGCTGGTAAACTAAGCAACAGAAGCTTTAAGTTACTGGCACACCACCAACTTTATTATTATGAATAGATGGAAAGGAGACACTTCTATCATTGACTCTAGATGATGAAGTAAAGGATTCTGTCAGGAGACACATCAAGTAAGACCTTGTGGTGTGGGCAAAGTTTAGATTCTATTCCAATTACTACAGGAAAACCCTGGATGATTGAGAAAGAAATAACATAATCCAAAAATAACAAAGTTACAGTTATGAAGTAGCAATGAAAGAATGTTATCATTGGGGGTAACCAACGCATGAGGAACTATAAAGTTATTTTTGTTGCTATTTCATAACTGTAATTTTTTTGGGTTGTGACCCACAGATTGAGAACCACTGCTAGAAATAAATTAAAGATATTGTAAGAATGTTATATTGTGTTTCCATGATAAAAATTACAGACTCAGAAAAAAGTAATCTGTGTCCCTTGCCATAGCTTGAATTTATTTCAATTTATAAGGAAGAATATTTAACCATTGGGGGAAATTAGTCAAATAATATTCAGTAAATACATTTAGAAAACAAACTATAGAATTCATGAGAGAAGTTATATTTTAAATAAGAATTTGGGAAACATCTCAGTGGTCCATGTAATTTCTGTAGACATATGATTCACAAGGACATTATTATATGAATGGACATTCTATTTTCAGGACACTCTTATATGAAAATAAATTGTGTAATTTTTTTATTTTTAAAGTTATAATTTGGTGGTTTTAAACTTGTGATTAGGTAACTACTATTCAGAAAATTATTTATGTTCTAAAAAGAGCTACATCATGTTATTTTCCCTCAAATGACACATTAATACCTAACAGGACCAGATAACTAATATTTGCAGATAATGATCTCTGATGTAAAGTCAGATATGGGTTACAAAGAATACCATGAAGAAGCAAAGTCCCTGTGCATCTCAAAACTTTTCATTCCTCTTTACTTTAAGGCAAAGAGCTCTGGGAGATTTCCAAAGCAATCATTTCCTTTACACATTACTAATCTTTAATACATGCATAAAAGGAAACACAATATCATAATGAGTCAAGATATAGATGCTTTGGATGCAATAAAAACTAGTTCTCTTTATTGCAATATGTGCCTTGTTATCCATTTCTCTAGTAAGACTTCCTATTGTTTCAGTAATTAATTATGGCTTGACACAGGGGAAATATAAATACCATATTTCCACATTATGCTCACTAGCCACTGAAAGGGATACCAAATTACCGTATTCAATAATGTAGCAACTTAGATTTAGTTCCTCAAGCAGAGCATCCTATTCTAGGAAGGATATACTGGCAGAGAAATGGCAAAGAGAAAGAAGGAAGGAAGAAGGAAGGAAGCCAGTAATGTAAAACCAAATGTAGCAAAACAAAGGTAGGGGGAGGTAAATCTGAATTTCAATGTCAAATTCCTGAAAATGTTACTCTCAATTCACAGTAAAACAACACATCCCTAGATTACACAGAAGGCCACATCCACCCAAAGAAATTGCTTTCTGTGACAGGCCGTATGAATGACTCATTTTCTACAGATTTGCTATCCTCAAAAGTACATTTTTCTCCAATAAAGTGAGCTCCAGGAGAAGGAGAGACATCTCCATTGTTGTGTGATAGGAGCTCTATGTGTGTCACAGAAATTACCTCGAGGGGAGTGGCCGATGCTCCAGGAGAATGACAGACTAGAAAGAAATGCAAAGCGCAAGCACAGAAGAAATGATGGCAGAGAAAGAAGCACCACGGTGGTGTTTAATGAACAATGCAGCAACCAGTCATTACGCCTCTTCTCCAGCTGATCATTAAGCTTTCAGCACTGTTTATGCAACAGAAAGGGAAATGTTGACTCAAGATTTCATACACTTACTATTCACACAAAGAGGAAACCATGAAGGGTGTAATCTGCAATTTTAGTACCTGCTGAAGCCGGATTACCATCACTGAGTCTGGATATCAGTTGTGGCACACTGTCAATGCTGCGCCAACTTCTGAATTTGGGATGCCCTTTCCTCGATCACTGAGGATGCACATTTGAGGGCCCACGGGACTTAAAAAGTAATAGTAATAGTTGTCGTAAACAACATCATTTCAAATGAATCATTTCAAACAGTGGTGGTTTCCAATCTCTGTGATCACACAGCAGAAGACATCCTTTCATCTCATGAACTAGAGGCTTTAGGAAAGCCCAGATTATCTGTCATCATCGTTACCTGCCTTTAGCATGTAATATTGGTGAACCCTGTGATTCAGTGTTTACTGAGTTTAAAAAAAAAAAAATGAGTGTAATTCATGAACACCAGCCTCATGTGTAACAAAAATGGGAGGTATTCAAGAAAAGCACATGGAATGAATAGACTTCATACTTAATTTAGCCTTAATCACCTGCTGAGCATATATGCCAGTCCTTATTAATAAGAAACCTACTCTGAAAACTGTTAAAAACTGAGAACTAAGAGGTGAGATGAAGGATATGAGCACCCTGAAAATAATTACCCACACGACACTGTGAAGGACTCTGCTCAAAATCACTGACTTGTGTATTTACTACCTGTCACGTCAATAGTGAGTGGACCTTCTGCATAACTATGATTTCCCTGATGTATATAATTGAAGCTTAATTATCTGCTCTACAGAGCTGTGGTGGGGAAGCCCTGGGATTAACTAAAATAATAGGTTTGAAATAACTAGTATGAATCCTGTTGTGGACAATACAGCATATAGGCTACTCTATGTCTCTAGAGTCATAGATGCTTGGGCTGGGGGTGTGCTTCAGTTAGTGCAATAGTTGCCCAGCATGCAAAGGCCTTTGGTTTGAATCCCAGAACCTCACGCATCAGGTGTGATGGTACACACCTGTGTCCTAGCACTTGGAAGTAGAAGGAGGAGGATTGGAAATTCAACATCATCTTCAGTTGACTTGGGTATGTGCTCGGTGATATGAAGTCATCAAAAGCTCATGGAATTCAATAACATTAAACAGATCAAGTCAATCCACTTTGAGAAATGATCAAACGCTTTTGTTCCTTAAATAGTTTTGCTCTGTTTGCTGAAATACTCACTGTTAAAATCTAGCCTTCAGAGGACATGACCAGGAGAATGCATGAGAAAATACGGCTTTATGACCAGTTTGGTACAGCTTATTATGCCAAATTTACTTTAGTTTCATATGTATAGTCAAAACTGGTCTGTTAAGTATTTTAAAGGATCATTTTATTGAATGTGTGGATCAGGAGGTAACTTATCTCGACTAGAATGCACACGAATGACTGCTTCTCCAGCTCTGGGATGGTAGGCACACACCACCACACCTGTTTTCTTTTTTCTTGTTCTTGTTGTTCTCATTATTGTTTGTGTACTTGGTTTGATTTTGTTCTTTGTTATAGTCTAGTACTTTGCCCAGGTTTTAAGCTTTTGAGGAATGAAAACAGCATAGTGGTGCATATGTGAGAAGTGACTGTCTGTCAAAGCAGAGAGTGAAGAGTAACTGAAGACCGAAGAAATGGGGACCACAGCCCCAAAGGAGCGCACTGCTCAAGAGCATGGGGACTGTAGAAATGTGCCATCTCTGACACCCTAGTCTGGTTCTGGGAAATCCACTTTGTAAAATATAATAATAAAAATCATATTGACTTTTAGAGTTGGTTCCTGGGAAAGACCACCTAAATGCTTGAGTTCTCTGAGTCATAGCGATTGCTTTTTATTCCTAAAGCCACAGGATCAAATTTGAGTGCATTTTAAGATGAGAGGACTCCTTGGGTCAGGAAGGGATGATAGACACACCTCACACCAAACAGGATTTGAAGCGTGGTGAATACAGTTCTTGAAACCAGTTAACACCAAGTACTTCAGGCAGATTACAAATTAAATTTAGCCAGGAGGCCAATGGTTAATTCACCCCTATATAATACAGTCGAGTCTGTTGAAACTTCCTGGTTGGGGAATACACTGATGAGCAAAGGGAGGTGGTCATACCTGGACTGAACAAGGAAAGGACAGAAAGCTCTGTGTTTGGGATCATCAAACTCCTGTTATCAGTGTCTCCTCATTTGGGTGTTCCCGAATTGTAAATTCCATAATAAAACTGCAAACCTGAGTATGCTATTTTCCCCAAATTCTCTGACATTCTAGTGCATTGCGGTGTATGGGGCAAATGTGTGTTTTCTTGGGCTAAAGGAAGCAGTCTTTCTGGTCACCATGCCTTTTAACTTAAAGGATATGCATTACTGCAGATGGTACAGAGTCACAGCATGGTGAACAGTCAAACAGAGCAGCTTCCCAGCCTACTAAAGGTTCCGGAATGGTACCTACTGCGCCATGTCACTGAAAGAAGATGTATCGTGATCACCTATCCAGTAAGAGGAATGTGGGTTCTAGAGCCCAGCTGGACTGTGTGAATTTCATGAAGAGTTCAGAAAAGTTCATCCCAAACCTCAGTATACATATGTGGGAACTGCAGCAATCCAGTATATCTTTCAAAAGAGTGATGTGTTTGAATTCCTAGATGCTTGCTCCAGGATCATCTGGCAAGAATTGTGCAAAGGCTTATGGATACACACATAAATATTTCTAGTACATTAGCCATCTCTGGCTAAATTGTTCATGAGTGTTATGCTCACAAAAAACACAGGTTAACAAAAACACCAGTGTACATTTTTAAACATCATTCATTTCCATAAATTTAAGAAAATCACTTCAAAAATACTTTTAAACAGTTGCTTAATTAAAAATCAACGGTTGTCCTTTATCCCACGGATGTGTGCCTCCTGAGATATAATTGCTAACACTTTATGTGGAATCTTCTCTCAAAATTTCCAAAGCATTAAAAACTACAAATAGCAAAAAAGAAGTGGTTTTAACTTTGTATATGAAATGTAAATTGAAGTGTGATTTTTATAAAAATTACCAAAGGCCAACACTACTAGTAATGATATACATAGTTCACTTCAGTATGTTTAAATGTACTTATTTTAAATTTTATGAGATCCATTAATAATTCTCATCAAGATTGTGTTCTTGTACTAGCCCAAGGGGCATGTCCCATGAAAGTCTTCACTTACCAGGAAAGTGAAACAGAGGGGAGAACATCCTATTGGGACTCTAGATGAGAGAAGCATGGGAGAATGGGGAAATAGAAGGATCCAGAGGGTCCTAGACACCTACAAGAACAACATTATCATGGGCACATCTGGGCCCAGAGGTCCTGCGTAAACTATGGCACCAGCCTAGGACAATACGTGCAGTAAACATCGAACCCATACCCAGATCTACCCAATGGACAGGACGTTCTTCACAGTTGAGTGGAGAGTGGGGTCTGACTTTCACACGAGTTCTGGTGCCTCATATTTGATCACGTCCCCTGGAGGGGGAGACCTGGTGGCACTCAGAGGAAGGATAGCAGGCTACCAAGAAGAGACTTGATGCCCTATGAGCATATACAGGGGGAGGAGGTCCCCCTCAGTCACAGTCATAGGGGAGGGGAGTAAGGGGGAAATGGGAGGGAGGGAGGAATGGGAGGATACAAGGGATGGGATAACAATTGAGATGTAATATGATAAATTAATAAAATATATTTAAAAAAAGATTGTGTTCCATACCAACTCATTGTCATCCCTCTACTTTTGAATATTTAATGCTGAGGTAAAATCAACTACTAATGGTCAAACTCCTAGATATGGAATGTTGAAATAATGGATATGATGTTCCCTTTAATTTTTGAGACAGAGTATGCCTATGTAGATGAGGCTTGCCTTGAACCCACAGAAGTCCTCCCAACACAAAACCCTAGGCTGTGATTACATGTCTACTCTACCATACCCTGCAATGAATTTTAAATATCTAATTCAAACTGATTTTCAGAAAAGGAAATAACTGTTGAATGGCCTGATCTCTCTAGAGGAGTGTGCTCCTGTTTACAGTTTGAGAATATTTCACACATATTTCTCTTAAGCCTTTGGGGTAGAGTAGGAAAGGCAGGGAAAAGGAGATTTAGTATCTATTTGGTTCATGTATTTTTAGCTTGTAAATAGCAGAAATCATACTTGATAAACTGGTCTATTGCAATGTTAAAGCCACTGAACTTTTTACAATGTATTTATGCCCATGTTTGCTTTCTATGTATCTGTGTACATGTATGCATGCAGGTGTGCACACACATGTATAGGTCAAAGGGATAATGTAAGTGTCCGTCTCTTTCACTATTCACCATACTTCCTTAAGATAGACTTTTCTCACTGTGCCTGGACCCCTCTTTACTGGCTAGACTAGAGGCCACGAAGCCGGAAGAATACCTTCCCAACCCCGAGCACTGCAGCCATGGCCGTACTAGGTCATGTCATGCCTTTTACATTGGAGGTGAAGATTCTAGCTCAGGTCCACATGCTTGTACAGCATAGGTCCCTACATCTGAGCCATACCCCCAGACCCACAGTCAAGGTTTCTTTTTTTTACAATTTTTTCTTAAATATTTTTTACATATACATTTATATTGTTGCACATATACACAATAAACTACCTACAGGAAGAAGAGCCATGAACAATCAGGAACTATGCATACATATATACATACATACACATATATACACACACATATATATGTATATATATATGTATGTATATTACATTCATAGTTTTTTTGGCTATTTGTATTTGGCAGCCTTGAAGAAAACATCTTTTCTATCTTGGTGAATCTAAAATTCTGAATGTAAATCAATATCTATCATATGTTGTCATTATTATCAACTTAAAACATCTATCTAGACCTAAAAACATCTTAGCTCCTACACAACTAAGCTTAATTGTAAGAGCAAACTATTTGTTATTCAATTCCATCAGAGACTTGAGAAGGAATAAAATTAATATACTGAGTATACAGGAGGGTACAGGTTTGCAGTTTCCCAAATTAGAGTATTATAGAGAGGGTTTGCTGCCTGAAGAGTCACCCAAAATTCTCTATAACGTTGGTGCATCATCTTCATCCTTCTGGCCCACTTTATCTGACAGACATATTTGTGAGGCAGGGACTATTGAGGACTTGCTTACCCTGTCTTGGCAGAGTTTGCCCATCAACTCTGCCTGCATCCAAGCTTGCCCATTTTTAGGCTATGTTAATATAACTATTTCCTTCTTTCTAATGTTTTGCTTTGGTATCTCACACATAATGCTGAAGTTCACGGAGACACTTGGCTGGCCTTAGTAGTATACCTTTGTTCAATCTCCTAGAGGACTGAGAACTGAGTACGAACGAGTGGGAGAAGGGAGAGATTTATCTCAGATGCCTACAGTGAGAGCACTGTGTGAAAAATATCCCAACCAGAAGTTACTGGGTTGTAGATGTTAAATAATAGGTTATTTTTTAAAAAAATGACTAAGAGAGAATGTACTTTATCGGCGCTTATATTGAGGGCAATAGTGAAGATTCCCAGTATGATCCCTTATCTTTGGGGACAGTACTCCAGACCCCAGTAGATGCCTACTGGGATAGGTAGCTCCAAGTTTTCTATGTACCATGACTGTTCTTACATGTGTATACCAATGATAAAGATCAATAAATAAAATAGACAGAGAGAGATAGTCAGTAATAACAGAGTATACCATTAAAATGCTGTGATGAAATGTTATGTGACCGTAGGTTGTTTGAAACGCTCCCCCCCCCCCCGTAGTATACAGCCTGTGATGGTGAAAGATGAGAACATCTGCACTAAGGGATGAAATGTTTGAGTTAACAGAGATATTGTGGTGAGCAGCACAGCTACTAGGGACCTTCTTGATAGCCATTATTTACTCTGTTTGTAGTAATTGGCCTAGTGCCCAGCATCTAGGAAACTCATAGTTCAAGTTTTCAAACAAGCTCAAGAGTTCATGAGACAATACTTTATTTTTCTCCCATTGTAAATCTAGGCAGTAATCACCATGTTTCAGTTAGAGCTCCAACAGTAACACCAGATCACTTTCCCCTCTTACTGATAGATAATTCCTTCTTACCTCAGATCTTAGCAAACAGCATAAGATTTCTTTTTAATAAAACCTTTCACCTTTTCCCTGAACAGAAACAGTTCACAGCTGTATTATAGAATCCCTGGGTTTCCCACATCACCACTTTGAACTTTGGGGCTGTTAAGAAACAAGATGAGCTTGGAATACCTGCACAATAGTCCTTGTGAGAGCAGGAGGGTCTGTACAGGGCTAAGGAGCAAATGGTATTTATGCTTTGGAAAAAAAGAAGAAAGAGATGTTTCAAATCCACAGTGCTTAGAGATGTCACCACACTAAGAGAGTGCATAATTTAAAACATGAGTTACTCCCGAAACATTCCAGTTAACATTTCTGAAGTGTGGCTGACCACACACAATTGCGACTGCAAAATGCAAGACCATAGATAGCAAAAAAAGAAAAAATAGCAAATGGTTGCTGCTTCCTATTCTTTATGAAAATGCTTACACCATTAGCAAGTGAGTCCTATGGTCCTAACGATGCTAAACCCTTTATATGACTCACTCACAGGTACTTATGGAAGTATGTCACTATGTCACATGTTCATCTGTCACACACACACCTTCTAGAGACTTGAGATATAGTAAACAAAACAGTCAAAAAGTGAGCCCAAGGCTGGAGACTGGTCTCTCTCTCTCTCTCTCTCTCTCTCTCTCTCTCTCTCTCTCTCTCTCTCTCTCTCTCTCTCCTCCCCACAAACATACAGTTGTATGCACATACATTAAATCAAATACACAATTGAAATCACAAACAATAAAAACACTACAGGCTAGTACATGATTGAATGACCATTTTTCCTAGTGAGAACACTAAATGGTACACGCTGTTGGAAAGTTTCAACAGTTAGGAACACTTACTGCTTTTGCAGAGAAAGTAGGTTCACTTTCCAGTCCCTACTTGGAGGCTCACAGCTGCCTATGACTCCAGTTGCAGGGACACTGAGTCCTTCTGGCTTCTGTGGGTGCTACATACAGCACATGGTAGACAGACATCCATGCAGGCAAAACACCCATACACACTAATTTTATTAACAAACAAATCATAAAATAATGTCCTATGGTGCTGACATTATAGATGAAATACAGGAAACACACAAATTCACTAATATTTCCCTCATACACATTTGCATACACAACACACATATTTAATCACAAATACATGTGCTTTAAACCATTCATTGAAATCACGAACACTAAAATCACTACATGCTACTGGATAATTGTATGACCATTTGTGGTGGTGAGAACACTAAATGGAATAGCCTTTTGCAAAGTAGTTTGTCACCATTATTAATCATGCTATCACCAACTGAAACAGTATTTTTGCTTTGTGGTGTTTACTCAGGTGACAAAATACAGACACGTGAAAATATGGCTATGAATGTTTATACCTGATTTATTCATGGTTGTCTAAAAATCTTAATGACCAAAAGTGTCTGCTTTTAAATTTTATGTTATATCAATCAAATGAGACATGACATAGCACTGAAATCAATGAAATTCTAAGTCATTTTTTTAAAAATACATAAGGACCTTAAAACACATTGCTAATCAAAATCAGCAGGACCAAAAAGTATGTATAGTATAACAATCAAACTTTTAGAATAATCCAATTTTAGAAAATTCACAACTATAGAGACAGGCTAGTGGTTTCTGAGATTCAAGGTGCAGGAGAGGAAACGATGGGTAAAAAACTGTATTTTCCTGATCATATTTCTGTAAATCTAAACTTGTTCTAAGTAATCTCATTTAATGAAAGTGCATAATCCAATAATTACTACCATACAAAAACTAAGTCATTCTTAAGTATTCAAAAATATCTTATTTCTTATCAGCAGGTCAGCAATCGAAGTATCTCATTTATAGCATGTAAAGTGGTCAGAAAGTTAATATTCATGTTGCATATTTGTATTAAATACTGTGATGGCAACAACTGGTCATTTGTAGTAAGGGTGTATTAGTTTTAGCCCACTTATCTGTAAATCTTCAGACATAGCAGTACAGACTCTGATCAACGTACTTTATGTGAAATATGAAAATTCAGCAGACAGAATATTAACAATTCACTCCAGAAATACAATTGAAACACAAATGAAAAAAAATGTCCATTCTGTTTCTAAGGACGTGTTAATCCACCCCAGGCATATGCTCTTTGTGAAGTTAAAAGCACACAAAGAACCATGCTCTTTCTTCCGTACTCCATAAAAAGAACCATTAATGATCTCAATTTATCCAACAGTTTATTATTCTCTTTGTCAAAGAGTAAGAACAATGACTCTGGCACCAGTTATATTGTCTTTAGTTAGTTTTATTTTAGAGCATTACATTACAATATGATGGCCCCACCATTTCTCTAAGACCCATAGCATATGGGGTATTCTTTATGATTGTCCCATTGAGTCCTCAAAATTCCTCTGCCAGGTAAGTACTAATATCTCCTTCCTATGCTCACGGAACCAGAGAGTAAAATCTCACCCAATGCCACACGTTGGTAGGAGGCAAAAACTGGCTGCATTTAGTGATTAAACTTGAGTCTCTGCAACCTTCAGGATCTCACTGCTCATATATTTTGAGACCATCTTGTTTAATCTACTTATGTACTTAATTTCATGATTAATCCCGGAAGACATGATTAATGATACTTCACGGACGAACTTGAAAGCAATAAAAATAAGACAAAAACAATATGGTTTATTGTGTACTTGTATTATGTAAATATCTCATATCAGTTAAAATTAGTAAAACCTTTTAATGACAGTAAAAATCTCTTTTATAAAAAGACATCAGTTTTGCAAGTACATACTCAATAACACTATACAGAATAACCGGGAATTCTGTGTTGTCTAACTCTTGTTTTTATAGATGTTCTTTAAGTATTCATAAAACAATAAAAGAAACAATCCTTGCACCCTAATCTTCTTCCTGCCTTCACTGTGTCAATTTTTCTGTAGCTGAATGTGATCCTTCTACAGACTCCTCTCTGACAGTCACTGTAATTTTGGCTTCCTCATCATTCAGGAGAGAGCTATATAAAAGAACCATCACCTCTCCCTGATGTTTAATCAGGGCTCAGCATGCCCAGGTCCTTTTATGAAAGCTCCCTGGCAGGAAATCAAAGCCCCTTTCTTCAAAAACAATAAAACATGAAACAGAGGGATCTGTCTGTCAATCAAGATAGATTTCTCTTTTTTTTACAAAAAGAAAGGTCCCTCCAAGAATAAAAAGCTTTCACACTAATTAATATCCATTAAAGTCCCCACCAGTTTAAAGGCTTGACCAAAGTCAAGAATTACCAAGCTAATTCAAATCCAGAAGGTACTTTTCCATTATGCTTGTGAAATGACAAGAGAAAGTACTTTCCCCAGAGAAGAACTTGACAGTTAATTATAATTTACACTTTATATTTGCATGAACAACCTCAGTATGTTTGCTCTTAAAGTTTTTACTGGCATATAATATTGCAATCCATTATTCTGAATAAAATATATGTCCCCAACTACTTATAGGTTACCACCGATAACATGGTAGGTATCTCAGGCTTGAACACACAGCTATGCATCCTTACATCTAAAAATCTTTATCTGTTATAATTGTAATTTCTGAATGGAATGCTCTTTATCATGTACTACTCTACACAAAATAAAGGCAGTTAAACTAGATAAAGGTGCTTTCTGTCTGTTTCTGAATCCTTTTACATAATGTGCCACTCTTGATTCTCTAGCCAATGTGGCTAGATACTTCTCAAGACAAAGCTATGTATCCTCCATCTCTCTTAAATCGCTTTGATATTGGCCAGCAAAAGTGGAGACACCAATTAACTAAGTGCAATTTCTTGGAGTGAGATGGAGACCTTATGGAGACTTGCCCATTAAAAGAGACATTAACAGCTAAGAACCAAATTCATAGAATATAGGACTGCAAACCAGCCAGTTAAACTTTAAAATATCTTACCTTCTTTAGACTTATGCCTTTCTTAAAGTATGTAAATGCCATTAAATCCCTCATAGGTTAAATTTAACATGTAGATACTACACAATAATAATTATGAGATAAACTTAGTTAAATAACATTGCATATCATGTGAACTCTGGCCACTTTCCTTGACTGACAGACCACTGTGATCCAAATAAATAATTATAGATATCTGAACAACTTTAAAAATAATAAAAAGGTTAGAGACTTAACTGAAATAATGAACTTGGAACTATATATAGTTCAAAGCCTCACAAAATGACGATGAGAAGTTTTCATAACTTACCTACATGCTACTTAAACCAAACCCACTGAAGGGGACATTTCTTATGCCACTACCCCTCAAAGTGCTCCCTGGGGTAGGGAACTAAAGTTGTAGACAGCTGGACATAGTGGCATGGACCCTTAATCCTAGAACCTAGGTGGCAGAAGCAGGAAGAATTCTGTGAGTTTAAGGCTAGCCTGCTCTACATAATAAGTAGCTATGGCTACATAGAGAGTCCCTGCTTCAAAAAAAAAAAAAAATCATAAGAAGTAGCTAAACCCCAGAAAGAATCTTACAAAGCGCCAAGTAATAGGGAGAGGCCACAAGTAGTTCACCACAGGAAGAAAAGCGGAAAATCCTAACCTGACAGGCAAATATCCTCTAGATAGCTTGGGAATTCAGGTCGCTATCTCTCTAAATGATTTTGTAATGTTAGTGTTAAAAATAACACTAAAATATATGATGATTAAGTGATTTAAATATGACACAAAAGCAGTATTTGTTATCTTGAAACAACTACTGCTTTTAAAATATGAGTTAGTAACACTGTCCAGTGCTGACATAACTGCTGAAGAGTGCTTGCTTTATTCTATCCACACTGCCAAGAGTCATGCCCTCTGTGTGCTACACCCACTCCCAGCTCTCCTTACTCCCACTCCCATACTAAATGATAATATGACCCTAAGTTACTTCCTACTATGTCTCTCCATAAATCATACTGTGTCCAACAGGCTTTACTGCAAGCATATCATGAATTGTTTTTCCATAGTCTCAGCATCCATTCAACAATAATTAACACTTCTACTCAGGGTTTGAGACATATAATGAGACTGCTGGCATGCAGGCCCTTTGACAGCACACCCACCCTATAAATATTTTCCTTATGACTCCTGTGTTATCAGGGACTCTGAGAAAATAACACAGTGAGTTTGCAAATATACTAACCTAATATGGTGCCATGAACATAATGCCACGGGCTAAGCCAAACGTAACATGACTGAGAAGGATAGGATATGGTGACAAACGAGAATTAGAGAAAAGCTTGAAGAGAGACCCATTCTGTGGGTATCCCAGAGGAGTTGGGTGTTTTTAGGAACCTGTCACCCAGGACAGAGAGACAAAACAAGCTATCGTCCCTGGGGAGTGTGGACAGACAGGAGTCACCACAGAGAAGAGCTGAGGATTGATGAGATGGCTGGGCTCAGTATATAAATACAGTCTACTCTGCCATACAAGAAATTCTGTTTGCTTGAGGAAGTGAAGTAAAGTAGTCACACACAGACGTGGCTGATATGGTCAGATGTATGATTTTCAAAATGATCTCTAAAAGTCAGACTTCTAATGTAATTAAGAGATTAACTAGAAATGTGCCATATGATAATGAGAAACTTGAAAAGTAAACATATAAGAAACACTAAAATGTCAGGCTATGTCTCAGCAAAATGTAAATTACACAAACTACTAAAGGTGGGTGAAAAGGGAAATGGGTATGCCATCATGATACGTTCAACAGGCTCTTCCATCACTAGAGGAAGTATTATAGAATGTGGCGTGCTATAGAGTGAACTAGCCATCCACTATATTTCAGATTCTTTTACCTTCTCTTCTCACATACTATCCAAGAGAATGTTTTCAAGCAAGCCCTTGATATATATATATATGATTCTTTCAGGAAAAAACTGAAGCTTTCAAACAGGTTTTTAAGATTCACCATTCTAAAAATAAAGAGCTTATAGGTGAATCTAAATTACTTCTCAAGAATAAAGAAACGGACAGAATGGTTTCCAGTTTATGTAAAGAAGCAGTACTAATTGGTCTCTAATTTGACCTCTTCAAAGACAGAAAGTATAAGACTAATATTAACTTTATCCTATAAGTATAAATAAAAATCTTGAAACATTAAATTTTAATGAATCAGGCAATAAAATAAAAAGTATAAAAAGAAATTTTGTTTTTTATAAATGTAGGTAATTGCCATTCATAAGGGATTATAAATTATCTTTTAGCTAAGTAAAACAAGTATGTATATATTACATATTATGCTACATATAACCTAATAAAAGAATAAAAGCCTTTTAAAATATGTCAACATTTGTTCTTAACTTAAAATATATAGTGCACCAACAACTATAGGCTTTTTCTTCAATAGCAACCTGGACAATTTAGTGCTTTTATTATTCCATTTACACCCACAAGTAGTGTAAGGATAAACAGAAACACTTAAGAATGCAAAGCTCAAGGGTTAATTACATGAAGGAAGTTGAAGAATTTTCACAAATATGAACAACTTTAATTAAAAGAAGTTCAAATATTTCCGTATGTTAAGACAACTCCAGCTTACAGTCAAGAATTTTGGGGAAATCAAGGCAGAAGAAACTTGACACAGTTGGTCACTTCACAACCATAATCATGAGCAGACATAATGAATATGTTCACAAATGTATATTTGCCTTCTTGTTCATGCTAACATAGATCACACACACACACTCTTACACCATTCATGTTCTTCTGTCTGGGTAACGGTACCACCTACAATGGACTTTTCTTCCCACATCAATTAGCTTATTAAGGCAATCCTCATAGATATAACCATAGTCCCATGTAACATAGATCATCTCTCACTGAGATTCTCATTCCAAGTGATTCTAGGTTGTGTTAAATCAACATTTATGCATAAGCATACAGTTACTAATAATGAGTAAACAGAAAATAAAACAAACCAGATATATATATATATATATATATATATATATATATATATATATATATATATATATATATAACCAAAATTACATATTAAATCCCACAACGCCATAAAATTCTTTGGGATACATTAATACTTAAATAGAAAATAAAAATATTAAAAATGCAATAAAATAATTGGCATAAGTCATAAATATGGACACATGACAAGTGTATATTTATGCATACATACATATATATGTACTAGTTTGGGATTTTAAAAAGGTGTTTCTTAGCAAGCCACAAATCCTATGAGAATTAATAAGGTGTCTTATTAGGAGAAATTCTAATACCAGACAACCTGAACCAAACAAATCCCTATGGTGTTTGTTGTAGTAAGCACTGGCCCTAACTCAGCACTGAAAGTCTAAAAATTATATCTAGGAATTATCACACAGTCATATGATATAAGGTATGAATATGCACAGGGCAATGTGGATACATATTGAGAAATGAGGTACATATAATTGGACCTGAAAGTTTTATGGAAGAAAC
This sequence comes from Acomys russatus, assembly GCF_903995435.1. NCBI lineage: Eukaryota > Metazoa > Chordata > Mammalia > Rodentia > Muridae > Acomys > Acomys russatus. The sequence continues at coordinate 67,597,921 of NC_067139.1, forward strand.
TATTCCCAAAGTTAATATATATGAAGATCTAGTCATATCCTGTCACACATACACCAATTTATAAGACATTAGAAGAATGTATACAGAAATGAATAGCAGGGTAGGAATAGAACAAATTTCTGTTCATGCAAAGATTAAATAATTGTTATCGAAATATGTACATGAGAAGGAAACATGTTCATATACTATGAAGTGAACAAAGCACATTACAATAAACAATTATGTTTTGTGAAATAGCATATATGCTGATATTTACTATTACACATATAGTGCATGGAAATTTGGAAGTCTTTGTAAAATAACATGATTGCTAGCACTCTTATGTTGTAATTAATACCGATCCCTTGAATTTCCATTTTTAAATTTAAGCCTATCTCTAAAAAAATTCCAAATTAAAGAAACAAGTGTTATTTGGGGGAAATGTTACAAAAGTCAAAGCTTACAGCAAACTAATGTCTTATACTACGTATTTTTTTATTTTATTAATTTATTCATATTACATCTCAATGGTTATCCCATCCCTTATATCCTCCCATTCCTCCCTCCCTCCCATTTCCCCCTTACTCCCCTCCCCTATGACTGTGACTGAGGGGGACCTCCTCCCCCTGTATATGCTCATAGGGTATCAAGTCTCTTCTTGGTAGCCTGCTATCCTTCCTCTGAGTGCCACCAGGCCTCCTCATCCAGGGGGTGGTTAAATATCAGGCACCAGAATTCGTGTGAAAGTCAGACCCCACTCTCCACTCAACTGTGTAGAATGTCCTGTCTTTAAAAAATTAGTGGTATGTCCTAGCCAATGGGCAGGACATACCACTTATTTTTTTTAAAGATAGGAGTCCTGTTTATTAAAGTTAGATGGGCTCTGATCCAAAGTTAGGTAGAATAAGGTAGGGAAGAGAAGAGGCCGGGTGAGGGGCCTGAGATTGGAGCATCGGGCAAAGGAATGTGTGTAAAAGAGGCCACAGAAACAGAATCCACTCCAGTTGAGTGTTCCCTTTGATGTTTTCTGTTGCAAAGTGTTGGGGCTGAGGAGAGGGAACTCTACACGTCCAGCTAGAATAATGTAGTAAAAGGTGATCATGGCAAATCAAGCAAGATTGATTCAACCCTGCATTTCCAAGGGTACTACTTCCTGCCTAGCTATAAAATTGAAGCCAAGTTTCCTTTCCTTCAGGATGCACTTTAGACCATAAGACATTAGCTTCCTCTGAACTCTAACATGATTACTCCTATTGTTATCTGGTGTTTGCTGTTGATTCTGCCTAAAGGCCTGTCTTAAAATGCTAGTTTACTGTTATTTAATCTTCATATATTAGTGTTTTGGGGGATGTAGTGGATGTGAAAGAGGAACTAGCGCATATTATAACCTATTTTTTTCTTTTTTAAAATATTTTTAACTTTTTATATATACATTTATATTATTAACATATATACAGTAAATCACATACAGCAAGAAGAACCACAAAACAATCAGGAATTATATAAATGTTACATTCATAGTGTAATGTATTTGGCTATTTGTATTTGGCAACCTTGAATAAAACATATTTCCTACCTTGGTGAGTCTAAAATTCTGAATGTAAATCAGTATCTATCATATCTCATCTCTATCAACTTAAAACATCTATCTAGACCTAAAAGCCCCTAAACAACTAAGCTTAATTCTGAGACTAAACTAGTCTACAATTCCATCAGAGACTTGAGAAGGAATAAAATTAATTACCTAAGTAAACAGGAAGTACAAGTTGGTAGCTTCCAAAGCAAAAGTAAATGACAAAGGCAGTTTGCTGCCTGAACAGTCACCCAAAACTCTCTATAATGGTGGGGCCTCATCTTCAGTCTTCTGGCCCAGTATATCTGACACATATTTGTGAACTATTGAGGACCTGTTTACCCTGTCTTGGCAGAGTTTAGCCGCCATACCTGCCTGCATCCAAGCTTGCCTATTTTTAGCCAGAATTCTGTCTGTGTCTAAAACAAGGACATTTTGTCCAGTGGCTGGTTTGCCACAGTTGAAGCCATTTCTGTAAAGAGGTTCTTTGATGCTCATCATCGTCTTTGAGGTAGCCTGGGTGTTGCCAGGAGTTAACCTGTCTTATTGTCAAAGAATCTTTAAAATAATAAAAACACCATTAAATGCCACATTCTATAGGTCTCAGGTTTTGAAGACCTTATATAACCTATTTAAAATAAAAAAATCCTCTGGATGGGGCAGCCTGGTGGCACTCAGAGGAAGGATAGCAAGTTACCAAGAAAAGACTCGATATTCTAAGAGCATATATAGGGGGAGGAGGTCTCCCTCAATCACAGACATAGGGGAGGGGAGAAGGGGGAAGTGGGAGGGAGGGAAGAATGGGAGGAAACAGGGGAAGGGCTAACAATCTAGATGTAATATGAATAAATTAATAAAATTAAAAATAAAATAAAATTAAATTAAATTAAAAGAAACTCTTCCCAGAGTGGAAGAAAATCAAGGCAGGCTCTTCTGGTCTGAAGCAGCCACCTGAGTTCCTGCTATCTTTGCCTGGCTCTACTCTTACATCTAACCCCCAAATGTCATCCACTGGGGCCATCTCCAGATCATCCGGTGGGTCTTTTTGTGTACTAGCTCCTCAGTCTTCGGTGGTCTTGGACTGGATGTCTTAAATCTCTTCAGCTTCTCATCTCATCTTACCTCAACTTGGAGGAATGAAGTGTGTCAATAATTTTCAAGGTCTGTGTCATCAATGAAACAGATACCACTTAAGATGCATGCCTCTTTTATAATACACACATACAAACAAATTCACATCATGTTTTTTTATTTGAAACCTGATATAAATTATTTGAAGCAATATAAGATTTGTTTATGGTGACGACTGTGAAAAGACCCATCCAACAGTACTTTTAGTTCCTGATGTATGATATATACACTTAATTTGATACCACCTACAATGTATAATGATAAACCAGTTAGGATTCCCAAATAAATAATCTTGTAAATATAGAATAATATGTAATAATTGTACAGATTTGCAAAGGCACTGTGATGTTTTGGTATCCATATTCACTGTGTTCTGAACAAATAAGGGTAATTAACATTTCTATCTCTTTATCATTATTTTATGTTTGGAAGCTTTGTGTTCCTCTCTTTTTTTTTTTTTTCATTAAATATTGAATATGTTATGGTGAATCATAGTTCCTCCGCAAAGCTAAACAAACCAAGATTGAATTCCTTCTGTTTGGGTCTTATTATCAACCTGCCTCATTCCTCCTCCTCCCACACTTTCCAAGTTCTAGTAATCACTATTCTATATTCAGATAGACGTTTTAGCATCCACATATAACATAAAATAATGTATATGTTGTCTTTCAGTCTCTAATTTAGCATAGTGCCTTCCAGCTCTGTCCACTTTGAGGCAAATTATAGTGTGCCATTCTTTTCTTCACATGAATAATATTCCACTCAGTATATGCCACTTTTCTTCATTCGTTCATCCATGAATGGAGCTGGGTGCAGCATCTCAGCTCTGTGAATAGTGACTAGTAAACAATGCAGCAATGAACATGGGAACAGAAGTAGCTTTCTGATTATCCAGATTCCATTTCCTCTTGTGAAAGACCCAGATATGGGATAGCTGGATCATGCAATAGTTCTATTTTTAGTTTCTGAAGGAACATCTATAATGATCTTATAAGGACTACACTAATCTCCATTCTCAACAATAATGTGTGAGAGTTCCCTTTTCTCTACATTCTTGTCTGAATTGGGCTGGGTTTTTGTTTATTTGATTGATCGTTTTTTGTTTGTCTTTTGGTAACAGCTATTCTAACTGGGGTGAGATGATATCTCTTTGTGATTTTTAATTTGCATTTTTACAATGCAGAAGACTAATGAAACTGAGCATTTTCTTTTCATAAATGCATTGGCCTGGTGACTATCTTCTTAGAAGGAATGTCTCTTCAGGTCACTTGCCCATTTGTGACTGTGGCATTTGTCGATGTTATGTAGTTTTTTATATATTCTGAATATGAATTATTTGGCAGGTAAATTATTTGAAGAAAGAAAAAGTCTCCTATCTTGTAAAGTGTTCTTTCATTTCATTGAGTTTTTCCCCACTGTGTACAATCACTTACTTTGCTTTTGCTATTCCTGCTTTTGTCATCTTATGAAAAACAAACAACAAAAAAACTAAAACATTCTCTATGCTGATGGCTTGAACTATTTAACCATATAATTTCACTTAATAATGTCTAATGTCTGGGCTTACATATATGTCTTTCATCCACTTTGAGTAACTTTTTGTATGGGGTAAATATCATCTTTACACATCCATAACAAACACTGAGAAAGAAATCATCAAAGCAATCTCATTCAAAACCTCCAAGTACAATCTAGGAATAAATTTACCAAGGAAGTGAGAGACCTCTACAGTGAAAATTACAAAGCATGGATTAAAGAAATTGAGGAGGATTTTTGACCACGCCCCATTGATGAGGAGGTCTGGTGGCACTCAGAGGAAGGATACCAGGTTACCAAGAAGAGACTTGATACCCTATGAGCATATACAGGGGGAAGAGGTCCCCCTCAGTCACAGACATAGGCGAGGGAAGTAGGGGGAAAGCAGGAGGGAGGGAGGATTGGGAGGATACAAGGGATGGGCTAACAATTGAGATGCAATATAAATAAATTAATAAAATGTTAAAAAAGAGAATATAGAGACTAAGATTCTGTCTCAAGATACATCACCATGTGTGATTATAATCAGAATATATCTCATTTGATCCTCAGCAAAAATGGAAACTTTCTATTTTATTTCAGCAAACAGCCTCTCCAATGTATTCCCTTCAACTTGAAAAATGAAGAACGTGTAAGTAATAATCTTTACAGGCACAATTAATTATAAAAGTCAGAGATGAAAACAAATGCTCCAAATAGCTGGAAAGGCCTTTAAGAATATTTAAAAGAAAATTCATAAATTTAATAATTGAAAATAAATATTATCTATTTTATTGGAAAAAAAAGAAATTGAGGAGGATTCAAAGAAATGGTAAGGCCTCTCATAATCATGGACTTAGAAACAGTAACACTGTTAAAAGGTCTGTGTTACCCAAAAGGATTTAGAGACATCCTGAAGTTCTCAGGAAAACACCAAAGACAACCCAGCCTCTCCCTTGCTCACCTTGCCCTGTGGCAGAGCCAGGGTAGTACAGGGAGTCCACTGTGGGAATATATTGCAGCCAAGAGCCTGGGAGAGGCTGTGCCACTAATGTCAGAACTATAATGTCCCAACAAGAAGGTATCAGCTGGGATGCATGTTTAAAAGAAAATTTTCAAGGAGACAGAAATAATATACTTTGCTATGATTACAATCTATGTATCTTATTATGAAAATAGGGCAGTGAAGGGCATAGAATGGACCACCCCATGCAGTGCATAACAAAGGTAGATTTTTATTTTTACTGTAGTGGGGGAAGAATTCTCTGTAGAGAAGCCATAGTCTTTTACTTGTCACTGTGGCACAGAATCACCTCTTAAAGAACATATTATTTCCGAACTTTCGAACCATCAGCAAGGAAATTTGTTCTATATGTGCAGCATTACCTGAGGCGATCCTACCCATGCCACCTATGACTTTGCCCGTCATCAGACCGTTGAGCACAGAGCCCATGGATACTTAGATAAACGAAGTGATGGTCCACATGTACTTAGAATGTTTCGCCTAGGTCGAAGATTAGGAGGTCCTTGAGCTTGTCGGTCAAACACACACTTTACTTGCTAGTTCTACTGGTGGGTTCTCATCTTTTCCAAGTTGATTCTCCAAGCAGTAGAGAAGCCATGGACTGAATAGCTAAGTCATTATCTCGGTTTTCGGAGTGACGCATTCCACAGGAGGGAGGGTAGCTTAATTCTTCTTGCACATGCAGCTGCTACTCTAGAGGCAGCATGCACAGCAACAACGGGAGACAGACTGCCTCACAAACTGGCACATGAACACCACTACAACCATACAGTCCACAGCCACAGCCATCACAGCAAACAGCCAGGGGGCTCTCCAGAACTCCCCGTTCTCATTAACAAGGTTGAGTGATCCCAACACATCTGAAGCAGAGCGCCTGTCCATAGAAAGCAGACAAACAGATCACAACCTGTTTCTCCAGGAGTTCCTTATGTCTGAGTCCATGTGTAAAAACAGCTCATCCTTAGGTGAGGATGACCAAACAGAGATGGCAGACTTGAGTAAAATGAGCTGTGGAGATATTATGCCTTTAGCTAGTGCTTTAGAAAACCTAAATTTAAAAGAGCTGAATAAAGGAAAAGAACCTCCACCATCTCCTGTTCCATGACCTCCTCACTTGCAGGCAGTGTCCTCTGTTCTGTGTTTGCCAGTGAAAGTGGACAACCTCTCTCCTGGGTAGGTGTGGTAACTGTAATTTCATGTCTGTCACTCTTGTTATATTGTGTACATTCAAAAGGAAGGGAGTGTGTGTGTGTGTATGTGTGTGTGTGTGTGTGTGTGTGTGTGTGTGTGTGTGTATCATTTCCATTTAACTTTTATTTCTAGCATGGGAATGTAGGTAGCAGTTCAGGGTAATCTCTGCTTCCTGTACATGCAAAAGGCTCCCCTAATATCTACATTCAAATTGAAGAGGAAAATTGAAATCTGTAATGAACCTGATATGTGTACTTATGAATATTAATGAATAAAACTGCTTGGATGATTTGCCTAACTACTGCAATTTTTTTTTTTTTTACCAAATGTATGGGTTTTGGTGACCTTTTTATTTAATAAATTAAATATAAGGAGTAAAACTTAAAAAATAAAATAATAATAAAAAACAAAGCCCAAAGCTGACCAGCATTACTCCATGATGACAGGGCAGTATAACTTACAAACACATCTTCCTGACTCACCTTTATAGTTCTGCATCCTATGTGTCAAGTTCATCCTGCAGTGGAGGCCAGAGGTCCTAGTCAGGTGTAGTGTCCCACTGTGTGACTGTCCTTTCAGCCTGTCAATCATTTTTCCCATCGGAAGCATGGCCTGTCTCCAACTCACCAGTAGAAGACACACCAGTAAAGGCCGAATCTGCTGCAGGGTGTCCCTGTGCTCTTAAAATAAATTCTGTTCGTGTTTGCTGAAAGTTTTCACTTTGTGTGGTTGTTTGAATATGTTTTATTGTTAAACATGCCATCTGGGTGTATAGAAATTTTATTTATTCACTACTCAGTAAAGCTAACCTGAATTATGTTGTCTTGATTTTTAAAATCTCACAATGTTGTTCATAAAAAAAAAAAAAAGAAAATACCAAAGATGTTCTTTATAAACATAGAAAAATCAGTCCTATTGTTCATATGGAAGTAAAATCGATCCAGAATAGCCAGGGAATTCTCAGAGTATAAGGACAAATCCAGAGCTACCAATATATTACAGCAGCATGCTACTGACAGAAGACAACTAACATATGAACCAATGGTACAGGAATAGAAATAAATCTACACTTTTATTGTGAATGCACTCTGAACAAAAATACTGCAAATATACTAACAAGGAACATAGAGCTTCTTCTATAAACATGGGTGCAGCAACTGGATATCCACATGTGCAATACTACACCTTGACCCCTGAGCCTTACTTTAAACCCAAACCCACTTCTCTTCATCCTGGTGGCACATTATATTTCCTGGAAAGGGTTCTTCATTTGAAGTTTTTGGCTATGTTCTTCCCAGATAATTCCTCGGCTGATTCCAAGAGATTCAACAGAAGCCTCTTTAATGAAGAATGAGTTATTTATTGCATGTACTTCCCCCTCAAAGCAACAATGGGAACAGGAGGGCTTTGTAGTATAATTGAACCAAAGCAAAGTGTGTGTGCTTCAGTAATAATGTAATAGTAGTTAATGGGGTGAAATAAATCAAAGGGCAGTGTGTTACTAAGTACCAAATGCATTCCAAACCTCTTAGATGGGCAAAATGCAATGATTGCATTCACTGCTCGTAGTCACTGACATGCCAATGCAGAAAAAGAAATTCAGAGTTATGTACAAGATCAATGAAACTATTCGCAGCAGGTAAAAACACAAAGGAAAATTAATAGCACTCTACTAGTAAAAATCAAAGGATACAACTCTCCCAGCAGTTCATGCTTGCCTAAAATGCCTGCCTACACATCTTCAATAACTTCCTAACATAATCAAAGAGAGGAGACATATAGTCCACTTAGAAGGACTGCGGTGATTAAGCTGAGACACCTATATGCATCATCATTCGCTGCTAAGGAAAAGGCTGAGAAAAACCATTTACAAGCAGAAAACAAGACTAATGGGAGGGAATGACTTATATACTGTCCGCATGTAATCCAAAATAGATGACAGAGTGCCTGACATGAGGAATTCACAGCGCTGCCAAGAATGACATCAGTGTTTCCTCTGCCTTTACAATAGAAGGGGAGACCAATCAAATAATAACACCACCAAAAGAAAAGCAAGTTGCAGAGAAGGAAGGTACACAGTCCTTCAAATCATCCACTGGAAAACTGTACACTTTGACCTAACTATCAAGAAGCATTCTAAATACAGCAAATGTAAAGGCAAACGTAGTCGGATGGCAAAAGTCACAGATATTCCAGCGTAAAGCTCTCTTTCAACATCAACCCATAGTTTTATTTGAACTCAGTATCCATCACTCTGTGACTTTTCTCTAAAATATATTTTTAAATGGAAGAAAAAGTATGCCCATGTCCCCTAAAACATGTGTTATGGAAGCACAGTCTCTTCCACATAGCTCCTAACAGTCAGCTGTACAATGCCCAGTGCTTTCAGTTTCATCCTTCCCAAGACAGAGTTTGAAGGGGCCGCTGGGAAAAGGAGCTTCCTAGAAAGACATGAAGCTACTGTTGTGAAGTCCTAGAAGAAGAACTGCACATGGTAGTAAAGCCTGTGCACAAGGAACAGGGGCCAATTACCACTTCAAGCAAATGATCATCTCAGTTTTCATGTCATTCTCCCCTCTTGAATACTTGTGCATGATGCCTTAATAATCAAAGGCTTTAACCCCAAGTCTATTCTCCAAATAATTAATACAAATGGTTCTTTTATTTTTCAGGACATGATTTTTCTTTCATCTATCATCCATCGTCCCCTTAAATCTCCATCTAACTATTCAGCTTATTCATATGATGCAAAGAAATAGACCTCCCAGCCACCATGCTTTGAAGACACACAGAGTGGTTGTAGAGGAAATGGAGACAAAACATACTCATTGATAGCTATAATCAGAGGAGGAGGTTATTATGCACCATGAGATGTGTAAACTGTTTAGGGAGATCAGGGGAAGGAGATATGAATTACAAATGAGGGTCTTGAAGTAGGAAACTCTTAATGCAAAGTGGATCTGAATTGGTTCTTGAATAAGTTAAATGATTTAAGTGTACTTAATAATTTAATTTCAATCCAACCTGGCAAAAATCAGACAACATATTATCAAGCTTGTCCAGTAACCAGAATATGTTTACAATCTGTGGTTGGTTATTTATATTTTTAGCAACTATATTATCTAATTAGGAAAACAGTATGCACTAAAAGTATGTTTTAGGATGGGTCAGAATTGTGCCAAAGTCATAGGTTCCTTCAGGAATTATCAGCTGGCCCAGCATCCATATTCTTAATAGTATTACATTTTAAATTTCAACATCATTAAATGAAGATGTTCATAGTCTCCACTTTGAGTTTTTTTTTTTTTAATGAAAACTGAATTTGAAAATGTACCAGAACACTGACTACCATGAGGCAACACTACTTGGCAAAAAGGCAATACATTTGCATATATCATCAGATGCTCAAGTAAGGAGATGCCCAAGAATGATCCGCCTAAATATAAATATAAGTCAAGGCCTGTAGCTGGCATTACCTGCTCTCATACCATAATATTTGCTCACAGCCATTTTTCTGCACCTGACACCTAAATGACAATACTGCCACTTTTGTGGAAGTATCTTAAATGTATTATTCTACCCCAATAGTCTATGCTGCTCTGACAGGGTGACTCTCAACTCTTTGTGATGTTACTTAGAGCCCTACTATGCCAATGCTTGTGTTCAACCCAGCCTGACATTTTAAGTTGGATGACCTCAAAACTCTACCTCTACTGTGTGAAAATCCATACCCAGTTTTTTCTATGACACAGTGATATTTACAAAGTAATGTGCCTTATACTTCTTCTAACTAGGTTTCTTGCTTTTGATCATAATTCAAACTATATGGCTATATAGCTAAAACATGAAAAATGGTGAAAAGGTTAGATGCCCACTCAGTATTTATTGAGGAGAATAAAACCCAACGATTTCTACTATAAGACAAACTAGTAAAGTAGACTTCCACTGTCTACGGAAGGCAAGAGGGCACTTCAGATGCAGTGAATCTGAATTCAGATAGACTCCAAATTTAAATTAAAGCTAGAATGAGTACTCAGAGCTCAGAAAATTAAAAAAAAAATCTAATCAAACTTTTATATCAATTACATGTTGAAGTAATATTTTGATATTATATGTGGACATGTAAATTACATATGGCTCATGGTCTACTAGTGGGTGAAATTGCTCACCTTGCTGGACAGACAAGAACTCCCTGTCCTGGGAAAAGAAATGTGTATTTCTTAGCATCATTAAGCTCCCTGATTCCTGCATGGGACTGACCTAGGCTCTGTGTATATGTTACAGTTGTGTAGCTTGGTCTTCTTATAGGATTCCTAACAGTGGTAGCAGGGACTGTCTCTGGCTCTTTTGCCTGCTTTTGGGACCCTTTTCCTCCTACTGAGTTGTCTTGTTCAGCCTTAATATAAGGGTAAGTGCCTAATCTTAACTGCAACTTGATGTAATGTTTGATTGATATCCATAGGAGGCCTGCCCTTTTCTGAATATAAACTGAGAAGGAAAGGAGGAAGGGAACTGTGGTCAGCCTATGAAAGAAAAATAAAATTAAATAAAGTAAATACTATCTAAGGAAAACAAAAGAACAAACAAACAAAAACAAATATCATGAGGTTTTCCTGTAAGGTCAGAGGCAGTGAGACTGCAGTCTCAATGGGAGATTCACAATAGCTCCCAGGGAGCATTGGGGAATTCTAGGTGCCCTAAGAGTTGATCCCAGCAAGAGGCTGACTTACTATTTTCTTCTGACCATTGATATAGTGATCAGCAAACACTCCGTGTTCAATAATGCAACTTACATGCACATTGAAGGGGAGCTAAAAAATAAAAAGAAAGGAAGGAAGGAAAGAAGGAAGGAAGGAAGGATTAATAAACAAACCCCAGAGATGAACACAGGGAATCACTAGATGTGTCATTTGATGTTTTCATTTTATTGTAACAATAAATAGTTAAGACATGTGTGAGGGTGGGCTGACTGCCGTCAACAAACTTGAAAAGAAAACAAAAAACAAACAACAACAACAAAAAAGAAAAACAGACCAAGGCTCTAATTCTTCAACACCTGCATTAATCTTCTGCACATCCAAGAAGAAAGTCATCATTTTTGTCCGCTTGTGGAACCTCATCTCCCCAAGCCAGAAGCAGCCATGGCACAGATGCTCAGTATTCACCGCTGGGTATTTAGTAGATAATGCGCCCTGGGCAGCAGAGGATAGGAAAGCAAGTAGCCCCAGGTCTGATTAGTAGTTAATACACACAAAAGCCTTTTTATGGAAACATTGGACAACATGTATCCCACTCTTGCCACAAAAAAAAAAAATCATAAATTTTATGAGCTTATTTTCAAAGGGGATAGTCCATTAATGAGGATAATAGTGTTTTAATAAAATATAAATTACTCCAGAGTAAGACACTTGCCCACAAGACCTTCAATAAAAGCAAAGCTGGGGCCTTCACAGGCTGTAACAATAAAGGATCACGATAAAACTCAGGTGTGGGTGTTGTTGCTCAGGGTTCACTTTCATAGTTCTTTTGAATCACTAGATAACCTACGAACTGCTTAAGGGAGGCATCGTTTCCCTCATTCTCTTACCTGGTAAATGACCAGAGTCAAATTCGAGTCTCCAGCAAGCAATACGCATGCTCAAGAGCAACCTCTACATCCACTCTGATGTTTCCCTATCTGCGGTAATGGTATTATTAAAATTCCTAACAGAACACATGGGCATCATCTATGGAAGTGAAATTGTTAAACAAAAATTCAAAGTCATATAAAAATATGAGTGTAAAAGCAATTTACAATGTAATTTTAAGTATTTAAATGTTTTCATTTTAAAATTAATACATGCTAATTATGAAAATAATAACAAGTATAGTTACAGGGCCTTATAATTCATAAATCAAAGGGAAACTATCATTAGTATACCAGTAGTAAGTATTGAGGTGCACATACAGTTGATATTCGATACATACAGGTTCTAGTGTGTCACATAGAAGCCAGTCCCTAGAGAGAGGCCACCCTGGAGAGTCTACATAGTAGCCAAGGTAGCCACAAATGCTCTTGATGTGAGCTATGCATTCAATGGAACCACCCGATATATCCCATTTTGAACTTCCTTTCCTAAAAGTGATAATAAAAGTTTAAACATCTTTTAAAGTGTGTGTGTATGTGTATGTGTATACACACGCACACACACACACACACACACACACACACACATGGCTAATGACAAGGTCCACCTGGATTTGCTCACCATGTCTATTTACAATTATAGGAAGAAGTTACTAAATGAGACTAGGTGTGAAAGAGTAAGAAAAATCCCAGCTCTACCCTTAAGACAACATATACAAGGATTCTTAAAGCACTTGGCTTTGCATGAGGGCACTGGTCAATGGAACATCTCAGTTCATTATTCCAAAGATGGGGAAGAAAAGAATCACAACTTCCACTGCTTGTTATTTGAAGCTCCCTTACAGCCTCTGCTAAATAACCTTTCTTAAGTAAGCCCTTGGCTACTCCAATATACCTTGAATAAATTTAGCCATAAAACTGATTGAAGATGGTGTCGTCTTCTGCATTGCTTTCCACATATTATCTGACCTTCCTCCCCACGGCCCCTTCTGGTAGCAAGCACAATCATCTCCACTTTAAAGATTTGGAAATTAAGCCTTGGAGACATTAATTAGCTTGCCTAAGTTTATACACCAGATTTATCTGACCCCGTTGCCAGCCTCTTAGTACCACATTCAAATACTTTTAGAATATTGACCAGGAGTGGGCAGACACAGTATATCAAGTTAAATGAGCACAGCTGGACAAATGAACGCAAGGGCCCTGAAGATGTGATTCCCACTAACCTACCTCATCCTGAAAGTTGCCCTTAGCTTCACCTCCATGGTTCCTATCTATGCAGGGAAACTTCAGCTTTCTTTCTACATAATGCACTGGGCCCTACCATCAGCTTTACTTACAAATGGCTTTCCCCATTCTTAGCCTAACAAGAGAGCTCAAGGTTAGCATTTTACCCTAAGGGCCTTTCGTGGAAAAGGATTTCCATGGACATCAGCTACTGAATATTCTTTTTGTTTAGACCCACAAAACATGGACAAATGGAGCCGTTTAACACAAAGCAGTAGAGATAATACTGCACATGCAAAAGCACACGTGTGTCCCTCCGAGGCACCGTACATCATCTTCATCCAAAGCTTGAATAAAATGCAGAAAACAAACCATGAAGAAGATAAGAAAAACAGTATTTCTGGTAAGCATAACCTCAAAAATATTAACAGCCCATGTGTTTCATAGTAAACACAATTTTGATTTTTTTTTCTTTCTGCTTGCCTTTACTTTATAACCCTACTATGGCATAGAGTACATTACCTAAGCATAGTGCCAATTATGAAGTAGCATTTATGATCCCTTAGAACAAGAAAAGGTTTATTACTTAGAGATGTTGTTCTTCTTTAGGTTCTTGCGATACTCAGTGTCCAAAGTAATTCAGATTAACTGTGAGTCATAGAACATTATAGAATTGGAGCGGTTGTTTGTTTGTTTGTGTTTTATATTGTACTGTATTGTTTTTGGTATATGGAGAAGGTTGGAGATGGAAATCAGCTTTAGCAAGAAGTGTACTTATACTAAACAGCACAGAAAGAAATGTCTTTCTGGACAGTCTCGTTGAGGAAGCAAGTTATGAGTCACAGTAGAAGTGTAACATATCACCTCAATTAAAAACCAGCAAAGGACAGTGGGTCAGATCTTCCTTGCGTGCTGCCACAAGAGTCAACAGAGGAGGACATTTTCCATACAGCAGAAAGCATCGTTTGGCCAGGAGTTGGTGGAAAATGAGAGCTCTCCAGGGTCTGGTGGTACCTGAAGAAATTGAGGGCTGGGTGGCTGCTGGTGACCTGCTACGGTTTCTGCTATGATAAGCTTGACTCTACACTAGTGATAGAGCTGAAACTGTTTGCTCAAAAGTAAATGAATTCTCCTGCTGACTAATTGATACAATTAGCAATGATTTGGCCCAATGCCAAAAATACCTTCTACCGTTCTCTGATGAAGACATAGTAATAAGACTCACGGCTAAAGCTCTTGGCATGAACCAAATTGACGGGACAGAAGTGACTATCATAATATTGGCAAGGAAATAAAAGTACTTTGTCCGGAAATATCTGATGACACAAATTTTGATACAGTCCAAAGATAAGCTCCACTGCCTAGCTTGGTTTTATTTGAAGGGAAAATTTTAGGAACAAGAACAAAATTTAAAGAGCATATCACAGAACTTCTTAGCAGCTTTCTTGTGCAGGGACGTAGCATGTATGGTATCCATGTACCATGGAGCTACAGCTCCGTGCTCCTAGACAGCTACAATGGGGTGGCTAGTTCCAATTGAGAGAACAAGACTTCATAGCACTAGATACGAGGGTATGTGCCTAGTCTTATTGTAAGTTGTTATGCCATATTTGGTGGATATCTCTGGGAGGCCTGTTCTTTTCTGAAGGGAAATGGAGGAGAAGGATCTGGGGGAGAAATGAGGGCCTGGGAGGAGAGGAGAGAGGATATAATAGATGAGAGAAGAATAAGTAAATAAATCCACCCAAATCAGAGTATTCCATACTACCAGCAGGTTATCTCTTACGTATGTCTCTTTTATAGATTAATAGCGATTATATTTCCTGAGGTATGCTTTCATTCAACATCAGCTATGTACTGAAGACTTTAGTCTTTGAGGGACATACTATTATCCCTGTTAAAATAACCTGGATATTTTTCTATGCTCTGAGCATCTTCCTACCCTGGGAGGTTTGTCTTTGCTGACTGCT
This sequence comes from Acomys russatus, assembly GCF_903995435.1. Classification (NCBI taxonomy): domain Eukaryota; kingdom Metazoa; phylum Chordata; class Mammalia; order Rodentia; family Muridae; genus Acomys; species Acomys russatus. The sequence continues at coordinate 67,613,157 of NC_067139.1, forward strand.
GGAAGCTAAAGCTGAGGAGAGGAGACCCAGTACTTTACTTGCTGTCTACTGGGAGAAGCAGAAGCATAGATTACGCAGTTGGGGCAGTCAATCACTCACAGTTTATCACTTGCCACCACTACCAAATGTCCCCCTGCAGCACGCCAGTATATACTTTGACCTTAAAAGCGTTAATTGGAAAAGCCCTAAAGGAGGAAAAATAAATGATTCATTCACTCCACTAGCTAAGTGTTTAGGAAGTTTTAGAAATATCAGAATAAGAAATTCTTATTGCACAATGGTACAAAGGTCAGTTGTTCCACATGGGTTTTAAAGTAAAGGGAAGGGGACCTAACTTCAGGGCAGTAGACAATGCGATGGGAGACATGTAGTATTTCATTAAGAAAAAATTACAACAGCAGAAGAAGAATGGCAATCCCAGAGAAAGGAGAATCGAGAGTTCCAAGTCAGTCTGAGATACAATGGAGAAACACCAAAAACAAAGAAGGGGAAACGATATTGAATTTGAACTACTACCTAATAGACTGTGATCAGATGGTGGAGGAAGAGGCCCACAAGCATCAGGGTTCTAAGGGAGGGGAATAGGGCAGAAGAGGGAGGGAGGGTGGGAACTGGAAGATAAGAGAGTGGGGATAACAATCGGGATGTAATGTGAATAAATTATTAATAAATAAATACATTTTAAAAGAAGATATATAATGTAAATATATTCTTTATATATAGATGAGAGAGAGATTCTTTACCAATGTTAACTCTGTCCATCTTGAGTGAGAAATTAAGTAACTTATATTTAAGTATTGCTATCTAAGAACAAAATTTATAATTATAAATTCCACCTACCTTCCTAGAGAGAGAGAAACAGCTACACAGGCTTCGCAAAGCTACAACTAACTTTGTCCTCCTTTACTTCTAGGAGTCCTTAAGACACTGCCAATAGTCCAATCTTCCTTGCAGTATAGTAGCTCACATGCCAAGAAGCACTCAGTTTTGCAGCCAAATTTGGATCAATGAACAATAAGCATTCTGATACAGCCTAGTATATCTCCTACAAGATGGAATCCTGCATAAAGATCTCAAATGGGCCAGACACATGGTGTACACATGCAATCCCAGCACTCTGGGAAACAGAGTCAGGAAGATAAATGTGAGTTCTAGGACAGCCTTGTCTACAAACTGAGTCCAGGATATCGAAGGCCACAAGAGAAACCTAGTCCAAAAAAAAAACCACGAACAAACAAACAAACAAAAACAAAAAACCCAAGTGGAACAAATAAATACTAATCTTTAGAAAAGATAAAGGCATTTAAATAAATCCAGCCAATCTGCTTCTAGCAAAATCAGAATGATAATGCACACTTCCTGGTGCTTCAGTCAGTTCTGTAAGAACTGCTTGCAACAGAAGTGGGGATGGTTGGTTTTATTAGCTGCTATGGGACACTAATTTACAGGGCTTGCTTCACTGGCTCACAGAAGGATCCATAAATCTTGCAAGAAGAAAGTACTGAGCAGGCCAAAACTCAAACAAAACAGTCACAGTAATATCCATGGTGGTAACAAATGGTAGTACCTAACAAAGACGTTATCTGCTAGTGGAGATAGACAGAAGATGTGGCCACTGCTAAAAGGAAGGTGATGGCTAATTATGACTGCCACCTTGAGAGGGCCCTGGACTCACCTCAGACAGAAACCTCTGCGCATGTCAATGAGAGGTTATCTCAATTGCATTAACTAGTATAAAGATCTGTATTACCCAGGGTTCTCTGGAGTCATAAAACTTGTAAGGTATATAATGTACATCTATTAGTTATAGAATGTAATATATATAATTCTATATAAGGTTCCATAAGTTACAGAATGATACATATATTTATATTTGTGTATATATAGGGATTTATTGGAATGATTTGCAGGCTAAATTACAGTTTGGCTAATCCAACAATGGCTAAGAAAGGAAAATATAAGTACCTAATAGATGCACAGTCCAACAAGGCTGGATGTCTCAGCTGCTCTTCTGTATATGCTGGAATCCAGATGTAGGCTCCAATGGCAGTGGAGATATGAATGTGATAGCATGGTGAAGGCAAGCTGGCAAAGAGCAAAACCTTCTTTCTTCTATGTCCCTATATAGTCTTCTAGAAGGTATGCCCATATTACAGGTGTCTCTTCCCACCTCAAGAGCTGAATTAAAGGCCGGTGTCTTTGGGCCTTAAAACAAGAATCAAAGGCATATGTCTTCCCACCTCAGGATGGGGATCATGGGCGCATCCTCCCACCTCAGAGGTCCAGACTAGAAATGTATTTATCCACAGAAAAATCTTTCACCAATATGCTCTCCATTTCCGGATTGTAGTTCATTACAGATATAACCAAGTTGACCCAACTTAAATGTGAGAAGCAGCGGTCCATGGGCTAGAGTCCTAGTTTGACTAAAAAGGTGAAAGTGAGCAGATTACAAGGACTTAGTATTCACTGCTCTCTGCTTTCTCTCTGGGGATGCAATGTGACCAGCTGATTCCTGCTCGTGACAAACCATGCCTTTCCTACAGCAAAGGACTATAGCTCCTGAAACTATTAGCCAAAATGAAGCTCTTATTTTAATTTACATTTTTCAGGTATTGTGTGACAGAAACAAGATAAGTGACTGACACACAGCACATCCCTCCCAATAACTCTGTATTTTCACAAACAGAATAATTTGGAGGTTGTTTCCAACTAATATGATACAGAATTCTTGTCATGCATGAATAGGGAAGCAATTTGATCTTGGGAGAGCACTGTTTGGTATATTAATAAAGAGTTCCTCATCACATTGAAGGCAGATTCTTATTCTAAAGCAGGCACTACCAACCACAATTAAATAATTAATTTTAAAATATACTTATCTTCATTATAAAGGCAAACACTTAGAATGTGCTTGTGGTTTAAGCGTGTTTGGTGAAGTGATGGCTATAGATTTCCCTTAAGATCCCTGGCTTCACTAGCCCTGGGTAGTTGACTAGGATTCTGGAGTTAGGCATGTTTTCCCTCTTGGTGATAGATTGTGAGGGGGTATTAAGTCTAGTTAGAGAGCTGCTGGTTACTGCCAAGGTCTGTGTACCACTACTACAGTCTGAGAGTGTTATAAATAGAAATAGATACGTGTATTTGTACGCATATATTTGTACATATAACAACAATTTATTTTTAACGGGGCCGCAGATTTGAAAGAGAGCAAGGAAAGATAAATGGGAGGGGTTTGAAGGGAAGTAAAGGAAGGGCACTGATGTAATTTTACAATAACAAAATGTCAGATGTAGAACATGACAACTGCCAACTAGGAAACTCCTTAACTGATGCCATTTTTTTTTTTTTTTTGTAGGAACACAGATCCCCTTATAACTCAAAATAACGGTACCTAAAAATGAATGGATGTCAAACTCAGAATTCATATTCCAGCTGTAAAACTGTCCTGGGTCATTAGTCTCCCTCTATAAGTAGCAATTTATACAAGTTAAACATGCAAGCAAACTTCCTCTGGTCAAACTGGTTTTCTTTCCACTGCCACGTTCCCTTGAGTCTGCATGCTCCATGGGAAACGTCGCCATGAGCACCACCTTTACCTGTGTAAGTGGAAGCACAACACTCACATGTAGCCTCCTGTCCCCATGTGAAAAGCATCTTTTTAACAAGACCACTCATTTTACTGCTTCCACTCCTGTCCCCCAAAATCATCTACTTTTCTTCCCAAATCAATGCGACCCCTGCTGAGAAATTTCCAAATCATTCACAGGATGAATTCAAACTTCCTGGTGTAACCCATCCCTCCCCTGAGCTGATTCCACCCATGCACCTCATTGCAAGCCGAGTCGCTCTGTTTTTAGATTAGACTCAATGTCTAGTCCAGTTCTAAGACTGCACTTCACCCCTGTGGAGAACACATTTCTTGAAGATACTTTCCAGGGCTTCTGGGGACTTTTTCAAAGTCTACGTTCTTATAAGAGGCCTTTTCCCCACTGTCCTGTTAACACAATACTGTCAGCAATATCAGTTGGACAAAGCAGTAACTTTCTTCATCAAAATGACAATTGTGACTTAGCCTGATATAGAGCATATGTAACAGTGGGCTGCATGTGGTAGCAAAGAAATCTTTCTGCTTGAAAATGGAATGCAGTGGTGCTCCTGGTAACAAAGGCAATTGTAGGCAACACTCAATGAAGAAGCAGTACCCGTGGGTTTTCACAATGCCCACTTTTGGATGAGCTATTGTGATATCTACCTAATTCTTCTAACAACCGTACAATGCAGCACATTATAAAAGGTTATTTACACATTTTAGATGAGTAGCTAAAACGCGGAGGATGCCTAGGAAAGAGTGTGGTTTCAAGACAAATTAATCTGATCACGTAAGCCCGAAAAATGAACCTCTTCAAACATCCTCTTCAAATCATAAAATATAAGCTATGGAAATGTTAAAAGTCTTTGACCTCTAATAAATGAAAAAAAAAATGACCCAAACGTTTTAGATGTTCAAAAAGGAAGTATCAAAAATGCATAATTATATACAGTCACAGATAATTCCAGTATAAAGCAGGCCAGAATCCATACAATGTAGCAATCTAGGCATAAATAAGATGAGAATACATTTTTAAGGAATATGAAGAAAAGCAATAAACTTTTGCAGAGAGCAGTAACAATTCACCAGAAGTAATGGCCTGAAAGAACAAAGCAAGAGCTGTGGACGAACTATCTGCAGCACAAGCATAGGGACCAGGATCCTGATGCCCAGGATCCACGTAAAAGGCAAACAGGTATGGCAGCCACCTATCATCCCAACCTTGGCAAGGCAGAGGAATAGCATGGCTGGGGTAATATGGGTATCTAGAATAGCCTGCAAACTTTGGGATCAAGAGACCACTGGAAAATAAAGTGAAGAGAAATGGAAGAAGAAACTAATCAATTATTGGATTCCACAAACATGTAGCCCTCACACAGTCACCCATACACACAAATACACACATGAACACACATGCACACACACACATATACACACATGTGAACATGTGTAAACAAACTGCCATGCACTCCATATATATGCAAAAAAGAAGGAGAAGGAAGATGAAGAAGGGAAAGGGGAGAAGGAAGAAGACAACAACAGCACAGCTACCAAGAACACAGCAGAAAAATTCCTTGAACTTCCAAAAAGGTGAAAATCATGATGAAAGGCCAAGAGCATACACACTTCCTGAGTAATACTCCACTGAATTGCACAACGACGTTGTCTTGAGTTAAAATGTTGGTTGTTCTTGTTTTATTCCAAAGTGTGGAAAGAATGGGCTGATGAAAGAGCTTTCCACAACTCAACTGTCTAAACTCAGCTCTATGGTCCCAGAGAGAAGACATCTGTCTACCCAGAGGCTTTGAGGATAACAGCATGCTTCACAGACCAAGAGAAATGAAAACCCTGAAGCGTTTGCAAGGACCTGAGAAGACAGATGACTTTAAACAAGGAAGGATGACAGAGCACATTGACCTAGGGAAAAGTGAAAATTGGTTTGTGAATGAATAAGAAATAGAAACTATGATCACTCAAGAATGATGTGAGTTGCTGAGGAACTAATCAGGCTGAATGAATGCTCTCCTTTGATGAAGCTCAACAGTGGGGCATGACAGTAGATTTATGAGTAATGGGAAGCCGAGGGACGCAAGGAGAACACTGTACGATGAAAGTCAACAGGGACCCTGGTCTCGTCAGGGACTCATGGTCCTGAACTTAAAATTCAAGGTCATCTTGACAGTAAAAAGAGCTTTCTAAGCAGTGGCATTTCAAGGCATGGAGATTTAAGATACAGCATCTCTCTTTGTTTATACAACAACCCTCTTAGGTAAGTGCATGGTGATCTTACCGTGGAGGAAACTTGGGCACTGGGAAGATGACTTGGCGAAAATACAGCTGTTCACAAGGAAGGCTTGAAAGTTATGGCTAAACTACTCCATTTCCCAAAATAGCAACTAAGATGCAGCAAGGGAGCAGGAAGACCAGCCTCCATGAAGATAAATTAGATGAAGCTGCAGGGTTGGTACAGAGAGAAAAAGATCTGGAGTCTGCTGGAATGACTGCAGATGCTCCTTTTGGCTTCCATAGTGGAGTAATAAATATGCATTGAAGGTAGGATTGGATTTAGAATGTGAGCAGACAGTGGCATTGTCTGCAGACTGGAGGGAAGGTCTAAGGAGTGTCCTGTCACTGAAATCAAGCAGAAGCTGGTAAACATTGCTATAAGGAAAGCTGCCTAAACTGAGAGCCCAGACTTCTCTCAAACTCAGAATTCTGGAGGATGCAAATGCATGGCCAACCACATGACCATAATTATAAACATGCATCCTGGAGTCTCAAAGACGGATAATGGGTTGTTCTTCCCCGATTAGCATCTCCTGGGTAGCATTGATCTTTAATATGAATATTTAGAGTGAGATTCAGCTCTCTGCTGGAATCTTTGAATAATTTTGCATCCATCTTTAGATTTTAACATGGGAAACACAAAACAGTTGAACGTGTTTGTTTTCCTTCACTCTGCACCATTGCCCTGAAACAACAATGATTTGTACTCCTTCAGCAAGGCCTTTGGAGACAGCTAATGAGGCGACCAAGCTCTGGTGGCTGAAACTCTCCAGATGGGTTTACTGGAGTGTTGGAAGCCATGCCCTCCTGGCCATATGATATACAAGTTCTCAGACTACTTTTATCTTTCAACTAATATTACCCACTATTATCCAAACAGATATCATAACAACAGCAATTTGGTCACAATGGATGCTTCCATGCACTTCTGGAAATCCATTGAGCTTTGTTTACTCCAGTTTATTTAATTTTGTTTTCCTTTATCATGTTAACCCAGTGCTTGGGCACTCACAAGTTAGTATAGAGGAAAAGCACAGACATGACTTGTGCCTAATCTTTTATGAGAAACACAGCTGGTCCTATCGCTGTTGCTGGCATATCTGGAAATGATTTTAAGATATAATTACATGCCTTGCACCTGCACGGCAGGTGGTAAACACATGCCTGGAGGGTAGTGGTGCTGAGTCTGTAAGAAAAGCAAAAAGAAACCAAAACCTTATATTTCTCTCTCTCTTTTTTAAAACAAGCCAATCCATTTCCTCTGTGCTATAGAATATGTAGGTCAAATATCTTTGGGGCTATTTTTGAATGTAAGCGAACAGTTCAAGGGAGGGAATGGGAAAGAGACATTTAAATTGGGATCTCGTTTCAAAATGAGGCCTTTCCTCACCATCAGGGAGAACAGGCTGGCCAAGCTATATAACTACTTCCACTTCATGTCCTTCCAGTGAAATGGAGAAAATATAAGAGCACCTATCTTACTATACTGAATTGGGAATTGGCTGAGGTGCTGCATATATTCCACAATTAGTACTTAGAAGATGCTTGCAGTCATGAAATTACATCAGCATCATTGTTACTGATTGCCTTTAGCAATACAGAAGTTAGAATTAACTACAGTATCAAAGATTTTAAAGCCAAAGAACTGGTGGCTGCCATCACCTGACTAGTGTCCTTTACATCCTGGGGCTCCCCGTCAATTTTCCATCTTGCCTTTAATCAAGTACTCAGTGAGCAGGTATCTTATCGTAAGCTGTTACAAAAGATATCACAGACAGGACAGTATAAACAGCACACATTGATGTGTCAGCTTTCTAAAGAATGGTAAAACTGTGTGTTGGGTCTATGGGCAGATGTCTGTTTCTTGGATTCATACATGGTCAAAAGCAGAGAGAGGAAGCAAGCACCCTTGTGTTTCTTCCTCGGGGGAAGCTAATTTCACTATGAAGGCTCTGCTTTCATAAGGCACTTACATCCAGTGGCTCTAACTTATTCTTCCACTAATTTGGGGTGAGGTTGTATCGTATGAATCACAGGTGATACATTCAGCCCAAATCAGGGCACCTTCACCTCTGTAACCTGGATACCCAACACCTATGGATCACTTCATAAAAGCCCTTATTCCATTTCCTTCAGAAAGGAAATGTTGATATCTGGACTTCAGCTGGAATGTGAATAGGAAAAGGGAAATGCCAGGGTATCCTGTGACATCAATCTCAGAGATATCAGTTCAATTTAAAATATCACAAAATATGTAGAATATCACACAAGCTATGAAAGTCCACGTAGATGCAGCAGTTACAGTCCCAGGTATCTGAACCCTACCTACACTGTGGAAGAGACCTGAAAATTCTTATAAAGGAGAGACAGACAGACAGACAGACAGAGACAGAGACAGAGAAAGAAGTGGGAGAGACAGAGATGATTACTATGAGTTGTTCAATATATGACAACTAAGCAAGATATGTAATCTTTCTCTAAAAAAAAAAATAAAACAAAACAAACAAACAAAAAAGCACATGTTTTATTTTAAACAGACCACCCTTTCTTATGTCCAGTAATCTAACCTTAAAATTCATGGTCACTTAGATTTGTTCAAGGTTCATTTAATGTTTTCTGCCCCATGTTGACATTTCAACAAACATAAAATACATATTTGATGGATGCATTCCTCTGTAAAGAATGGTGTCCAAATTCCAGTTGGTGCTGGTCATCTTCTCTATTTCCTCCCAATACTGATAGCTCAGGGAGGTACTGGCTACAGAACTGTGTTTATCTGCTGCCCTAGACATACAGAGGCAGCACTCAATGAAGTCTCTCAGCTTTTGTCCTAGACTCCAGCAGCAAATCCGAGAGGCATCTGAGATGTTCTATATTGTTATCTTAACCTTTTACCTTTCCCTCATATGCATCTTCCTGAATTTTATCACCCAGAGTCTTGACATTACCAGATACCAGGGAGAATCAGTAAGCATTTGATTTTCATCCACGTTATATGAGTTCATTTGTTCATCTCAACGCTGACTAACACATGTTAAAATAAATAAAAGACTTACGCCACTGAAAAAAGAATCACACCAGAGCTGTTTCTAAACTACACACTTTCAGACATCACAAACTACTACCATATCTAACTGAAGTGTCGATGGCACTGTGGGTAAGTAATTGCTAGTGTCCTGTACAGTTTCCTGTTCACACAGCACGTTCTCAAATTATTCAAGGAACCCACCTATCATTTGTAATATTCCCTGGAATGGCAGCCAGATCTGCTTAATGAGGCCTAACACACTGCACAAACATATAGGAGCCTAATTTAAATGAAGCCTTTCTATGTCATCAAGCTGTAAATCGTGAGCATTTCATGGAAATTCAGCTAAATAAACCTTCCATGACAGAGGCAATCACAGGCCACTTGACAATTTCACCCTGGATCAGAAGTGGATTTGTTGACATGCTTTGAGGAAGCTGAGGCTATCCGCACTGAACACTGAGTTTTGCAAACCTAGAACTCAAAATGTGTCGGTATAAGGACCACAGGCTCTTGCAAATTCATTTGCTTGGGTTTCTGAAGGAACTTAGATGTATGTAATATACATGAACATTAAATTAAATCCCTGTGAAATTTTAGATAGCCGTCTATAAGAAGTATGTTAAAAGAAAATTTATTTCATACATGTCTCGAATCAATAGTTACATGGTAAATCTTTCCTCATTTTGTTTTTGAGAATTTCCTTGGGAGAACCCAGTGTTAAATTTCTGTGGTTACTTTGGCAACTCCACCGAATCATCAGGGAACGGCCCCTTTATCTCTAGCTTGATGATTCAAGGTCTCAGGACGGACGCAACAGCTCAAGACTACAATCCCACTGAAAGCTAGCAAGCACAGACTAAAACATACAATCTTCCCAGTGGCTTCCCCTACATAATTACTGTAGGCGTTCTCTGTTGTTCCATGAACATTTCTCCTTACTTCTTGGTGAAATGGTATTCATCACTGCCAATTAGTGTCAAATTAGTGTCAAAGAAAACTGCAGTAACCATCTCCTCCTTTTGGCTTAGATCAAGTACAGATTACAATCACCATGACAAGGTTTCCAAGCACCATTCTTCATTATGGGATGATAGTTTATAACAAGTGACACCAATGCTCAGTCCCGCATCTATTCATTCTGTTGTTCTATATAAACTAATGAAACATGGTGTAAAGATTAGCACTGTCATGGACTAAAGTGCAGAGTTAGAAATTAAGACAGCTGTGAAATGATAGTAGGGAAATTCTAACACAGACCAAGGATCACACACCCTGGTTATCACCCATTTTTCAATCATTTAACATCTCTAGGAGACATATAGTCTCTTTCAAGGTGCAGCGAGTCATATAATATAATAAAACCTATAATTAACCTTTACTAAAATTAAGAAATTATTAATCAACCTCTTCCCAACTGACATTTTAACTCTTCTTACTGAAAGCACAAGAATCCGAACAATATAAATGGCTAAGAAAATTTAAAATGAGAGAAAATCAAATTTAAGTTGCACTATCTAAGAGAATTAGAGTTGGCTACAATCCCATTACATTGTATTTTAAAGTATCCAGCATGGTTACAAGTATGATATATTTAATCTGAAGCATCTTTCCATACTTCCTTGTAAAATAGGCATTCCCTTAGGCCATGCTTTTAAAGAACTTATTTGTTCTGCATATAAGGTAGTAATCTCATAATATAAAATGGAGATTTCTCAGGTAAATGCCCTTGTATGCACACACGTAGAAAACATCTTTACCAATGTTGGGTATCATAGGAAAAAGTGATGGCACACTTGCTAGAGATAGGAAATGTGAATTTTCCACAAATTATTAGATTTTGTCAACTCTGGACTCAGGGAGGGCTCAGTGTCAGACGGTTGCCTTGGCAGTCTTTTCTTGGGCCGAACCATTTTCTTATCTGCAGGAAATGTTCTGCAAAGTTGCCCTCTTTTTCCCACTTGAGAAGCAAGTCTCCATTCTTCCTCCATCATATTAATAGTGCAGAACAGAGCCCTGGCTGGCTTCAGGCTCCTGGAGTTGATGCCACTTTGGAGTAAAGGATTTCTATTCTCCCAGTAACAAAAACAGTTGGACTTCACTCAATTTTTCCCCCTTGGACTTGACTCACCTTTTTTTTTTTTTTTTTTCTGTAAATCAAGAGGGCCATGTGGTCCTCTGGGTGACTCTCAATTATTTCACTTTCACTAGCATTTTATTCCTTTCTTCCTTTCTACTCAGCTGTCTACCACCCTGACAACACATGACTAAAGAACTTAAAGAAACTACTTATGCTTGTCACTCCACAACCTCCGAAACAAGCTCTTCAGTGAGCATCCTGGACTTAACAGCTGCTTCCCTGGGTTCTGAGAGGTATCTCTTTCCTGGTACTAGTTATCAGTATTGAAGAGGCTCTCTCTGTGCCAGCATTCCTTTTAACACATTGTTTTGTGAGTGAATTCTATATATTATACATAATTGCCTTCTTGAAAATATCCCCTTATTAAAAGTTTATTTATTTATTTACTTTACATCTTGATTGCAGCCCCTCCTTGCCTCTCTTCTCAGTATCCCCTTGAGAATCTCTCCATTCCCATTTTCCCCCTCTCCTTCCCAGAGAAGAGGTTGAACCGCCATGGGTACCAAGCCACGCTGGCATATCAAGTCATTGTAGGATTAGGTGCATCCTCTCCCACTATGGCCAGAGAAGGCAGTGCAGTTAGAAGAACAGGATCAAAAGGGAGGCATCAGGGACAGAGAGGAGCCTTCCTTCAGTAGTTGAGGAATCCACATAAAGACCAAGCTAAGCATCTGCTACATATTTTCAGGGGTCCTAGGACCAGTCCATGCATACTCTTTGGTTGGTGATTCAGTATCTGTGAGGACCAGTGTGCCCAGATTAGTTGACTCTGTAGATCTTCTTGTGGAGTCTTTGCCTCCCCTAACTCCACAAGCTCTGGTTAATGTCTGGCTGTGTGTCTCTGCATCTGTTTCCATCAGCTGCTCTGTGAAGCCTCTCAGAAGAGTTATGCTAGGCTCCTGTGTCCTGATCACCTGATAAGCAGGAAGAGCACTATATGTGTACTTAAGACAATTCTTCCATCAGTCTTCTCCAAATACTACAGGTCCCAACCTTTTTGTCTCAGTTAATAGTGACATCATGCCCCAACCTTGATTCAGGACAGAAATCTAGTACAGGGTCTGCATCCATTATTCCTGCTTCTCATTTTATTTACATTGTTTTCCTTGTCCTTGAGGCATTCCCACTCTAATTGAGCATCTTTCCCATCACAGACCATAACTTTAGTGTAAGTCGTCAGGATCCCCTGAGAGGACCTGACAGTGATGGTCACACTTTATGCTCTAGAATATATACACAAACCCTTGTTGCTGTCCAATGTAACACAAGCCAGTTCCAAGCTCATTGTGAGGCCCACCTCCTCTACCCTCTACTGCACTTACCACCATACTTTGGCCTGTTAATAGCACCCAGGGACACTGGTTACTGTTTTATCCCTCGAGGCCTTTTAATCTGTGTGCATGTATATATGTGCACACATCCCTTTGAGTGTATACATGCAAGTCTGCATGCACATGAATGTATTAATATGGAGGCCAGAGGCCAAAGAAGGCCATCTTCTGTGACTGCTCTGCACCTTAATTTTTGAGATATTCTCTCACTGAACCTGGAGCTCATGTCTCTGCCTCCCCAGCATCGGTATTAGAGAAAAGTGAGAACACTATGCCAGCTTCCTATGTGTGTTTTACAGATTCAAAGTGGGGTCTCCTTGTTTGTGCTGCAAACACTTTACCAGCTGTCTCTTGAACCCCCAAGCCCTTGAATCACTTTTTTTTCTTTTTATTAATTCATTCATATTACATCTCAATTGTTATCCCATCCCTTGTATCCTCCCATTCTTCTCTCCCTCCTGCTTTCCCCCTGCTCCCCTCCCCTATGTCTGTGACTGAGGGGGACCACCTCCTCCTGTATATGCTCATAGGGTATCAAGTCTCTTCACTTTTTCTTGTGCCGGTGCCTCTGTATCTAAGGAACTCCTGTATCTGGATGTCTTTCGTCATTTGGGACTCGTTTATACTATGACAAACTCAGGAACACCTGCCCACCCGTGCACACACTGAAACAGTTTAGCCTTTTGTCAACGTCAGCATTTCCTAATGGAGGAAATTACTTTTCTCATTGCTATCTGACTTCTTCACAAGTGTGTACACTCTAAGAAGGAATGCCTCACTCAGGCTTCGTTGTTTCTGCAAGCCTTCCAGTGGATTCCTAAAACCACATTAGAAATAGGAGGTACTTAATAAAACTCTTCGAAGAATCCTGAGACAGGTTGTATCAGAGAGGGATGAGGAATGCTTGCTTCTTTGACTAACTATCTGAACAGATCCGTACTGTTTTAAGTCGTGATAAGCATTGCTTGTCACGCAATGTTTCAATATAAACAAAAGAAAACAAAGTTTTACACTGTAATCTTTTTTTAATTATGTAAAAGAGGGAAATAAGCAGAGACCAGAAAGAGTCCATGAGATAAACTTTAGCTTTTACTGACATGATAAATCAGCTTTCGTTACATTCCAGCATATGAAATCTTGCTTAATAATTTGCCAAATCTATCAAGAGACACATATTTCAAAAAAGTAAAAAAAAAAACTATTCTATACTTGACACTGAAAATCACTTCTTAAGAACATGAAATCATCCTGAAGTGAAACAGCATGATACAGGATGTCAAGAAAATGATAGAGATCGTCCTTCAGTCTTTGGAGCCTTTCCCCACTTCTGCTGTTTTTACTGTGTCAGAAATTGAGACATCAGAAACTGACACTAAGTTCAGTATCAAACTGTGCCTACCACACTTCGAGGGCAAGCACACAGAAAGGGCATACTGGCTGAGTCTGCCTCCCTGCCTTCCTCCAAGGCTGAGAAAATCAGGCCCAGATGCCTGGGGACAGATTTTTTTTTCCTATTAAATACCATTGTGAGATTTAAATTTTCACAGCATCATTTTCTTCCATTGAACAACATTTTTTAGCACAAACTTGTTAAAAACATAAATTTCTACATATAATATGTAACACTTAAGATTAAATCTAGCTCCCAATTTTAAGTTTTAGGGTGAATCCATGAAACACAATTAATATTCATTCTCTGGAATGGGCTCAGTTTTTCCTAGTTTCTGCATATTCCAACACTCTTTGGATTCCAATATCTAGGTCATTAACCTATGCTACCCCTTGTCTTAAAGAATCATTAAATATCGATTGAATATAGAGTAGCTATCTCTACAAATCAAGAAAGTGGGTGTCAAGAAGCCAAAGGCAACGAAGATCACCATCTCATAAAAGGCAAAAACCTAGATTGAACCTTCCCTTCCTGATGGTCCATATGTAAATTCTTCAATAGTGCTCATTCACACACAATCTGCTTACATTCAAATCACGACAAAGGAACTATGATCAAATGAAAAATGATCATTGCTCATGTATTCCAAGGTTAGCATATGATTTTCAACCCAACTAGTGGATAAATAGCATCAAGGCGTAGAATACAGTCAAAGAAATTAAAATCCATAAAAACAAAAATCTTAAAAACAGTTCACTGAATTGAATTGTTAGGGGTTCCATTTGGGCAGCTGAGTTTTGAAGAGCACAGAAGGTGCCAAATCAGAATTTACCGCCTTATATCAATCTGGGTGTGCGGTTTTATTTACCTATAATGTAACATATCAAAGTTTATATTTTAATAGTATAAAACCTTCATACTAAGGCAATATCCCTCAAGTTAAAAAAAAAAAAAAAAAAAAAAAACAGTGCAATCTGGAGAGAAAACAAATTAGAAACAATGTAAAATACAATTTTAAAATAAAGAAATCAAAGGGTGGAAGGAACTATAGGGCCAATAATGAAAACATGGACTCTCCTTGCTTGTCATGGAGACAGATGAAAGCAGAGAACAGATGCCAAAGCCAGGAACTCTAAATGGCTGGCATGGCCCTGCTCTCTCACACAATTCTATTTTTATAAAGTGACATTTGAAAAGCCAGTGTCACTTGGTGATTTGATGTTCACCCACCCCTTCACCACCCCTGGAGCACACTGGGTTTCCATGGTACTTATTAGTTGGAATAGCATTAGACTGTGGTTGCTGGAGGCAAAGACTGTCACCATGTCAGATGCAGAGAGTCAGGCCGTACTTCTTGGAAGCTGAACCTGTTCCCTTGTTCCATGTCCACACCTCAGAGAGGAAATAGTGAAGATAGAATACCAAGGGAGCAGGGTACTGTGCATACCTTAGAAACATGGGGCTGGTTTGCCCACAGAAGAGGCTGAGATTTAAGGTGTGCAGACTATCTGAAATTGCTTTTGATTGGTGTGCTTCAGTGAGTTTGAGCCACAGCTATAGACTGAATTGTATTTCCTCATTCATATGCTAAAGCCCAGTACTTCAAACTTTAACTGCTGTTTGGAGAGAGGGAAAGAGGTGATGAAATTAAAGTGAACGGTTTCATGTATAGCCTAAATCAGCCACACAGATATCTTTCCAAGAAGAAGATTTTAGACACACAAAGACAACCAAAGTATACACAGGAAAAAATAAAGACCAGGTGGGGATACAGCAAGCCAAAGAGAGACAGGTCAGAAATAAAAACCACCTGGTCTCCAAAGTCCTTGAATTTATAATCTCTGAATGAGAGAAAATGAATGTTTATCCAGTCTCTGGCATTTTGTGATGAGGAACTGAGAGGACCACTAGAGATCACTTAGTTAGGGATAGCTACCTGTTAGCCCTTTTCTGCTGACAGAGCCTTTGGCCCATTAGCACTACTCTTGGGCTTAAGATAAAAACCTTTGTCACTGAATTACATGGTACAGTTTTAATACTTCTGGGCTCCCCTGTGTCTACAGTTTCTCCAGCAACAATGGAAGCTTGGATGATGCTAAGGCCAAAAGGACAGGACAAAACAATAAAGCATCATCACCCAAGGGTATAACAACTTTTCCTCTCACCTATGACTAGAAAATTATTGCAGGAGACTACCCATAAGATCCTCTTGAAACTTTTCGGAAAGATTTTGTTGTGTTGCTGATGATATATATGGAAGATTTAGACCACAGAAGGTAGAGAAACAATGGCCCATCTGATACTCTGATAAGAATTTGAACTAGAGACCAATGAGAAGACTCAGCGAACAAAGGCTCTTGCTACTGAGCCAAAGGACCTAGGTTTGAAAGAAAATATACAATCCCCAAAACCCAAAACAACATACTCAGTCTCTCAGAAAAAGCTATTTCTTGGTCTTCTGTTCTTTTCATAACACAATAAAATTCAACAATTAGAAATTTTAATTAACTGGGCAGATCTGACAGGATTATATCTAGAATTAGCTGAACTTGTACTTCCAACAAAATCAAGTTGCTTTGGACAGTAATTCTTCCAGGTCTCCTGTTCATATTCCTATTTTTATAAGCAATTTGCTCTCTGTCTCTGTGTGTGTCTCTCTCTTTCTGTGGGCCTCTCTCTCTCTCTCTCTCTCTCTCTCTCTCTCTCTCTCTCTCTCTCTCTCTCTCTCTCTCTCTCTCTCTCACTGTCTCTCTGTATCTCTCTCTCTCTCTCTCTCTCACTGTCTCTCTGTATCTCTCTCTCTCTCTCTCTCTCTCTCTCTCTGTATCTCTCTCTCTCTCTCTCTCTCTCTCTCTCTCTCTCTCTCTCTCTCTCTCTCTCACACACACACACACACACTTTGTGAATGTAAGCACACATTCTGTGTATGTGAGCATAAAATCCTGTGCATAAGAGGAAGGTTTTTAGAGTTGTAAACAAGTACACTTTATGTGACTTTAAGATATAATCAATACCTACCTCTGTGAAGCATTAAACAAGAACATCAGTAAATGATGAACCCCATATATCACATCAACAATATACTACAAACAAAGATACTTGAGCAGAGAAAGAAGAGGGAAGGTAGAAGACAGGCTTGGAAAGGAGAACAGGTTAAATTAGAAACGTACTAATACCATGAAAACAATCTCAGAAGTAGGAGATCGAACTATATGGGTGATCTGCCACAGGGACTCAGGGATCCTGTTATCCATCAACTTTGTTTCCAAAAAAAACAAAAAACAAAACCAAAAACAAAAAAAACCAGACAACCAGAAACCAGTCCATTTGCGGTGAATCTCAACCAAGTAGAAGCAGTGAGACTACATTCGCAGGCCAGGTCAGCCTTCCCTCTGTGTCTTCATTGCTTTTCTCCCTTTCCAATGCGCTCTTCTACCACTCGGAAGTGAAGAATACAGATGAGGCGAATGTCAACTCTCTGTGAAGAAATACTATGCTTCCCTAAGAGAAGATTCTCTACCCTCCCACCAGTCTCTGAGAAAATCCTAGACCTGCTAAAATGACTTCCTCAAGTTCACTAGAGTGTGTGACTCATGGTTTCAGAGAAAGTAGTAAGACATCGAGGGGAGATGAAGCCGTACATCTGCATCATCAGGATTTCTGCCTCTGAGCTCATTCTCAGATACCCAAAACTGGCCACACTATTAAGGCCCATCCTTAGTAGCCCATCCCAAATCCTATAGAAGGCACATGGTCAGTAAGCAGAGCCATATGGTACTTTTAGGGCATCACCTTTCTTTGAATCTCTCTAACCTTATACATGGTAGTAATCCTTCTTGACCTGAAGTCAAAAATATTCTCAAGCATCCAACCACCCAACTTTCCTGGCATAAAAGCAGCTCTCGCTGTTGAAGGTCAAGAGGGTCACTTGATTGCATGTAACTGATAATTGAAGATTAAAGAGGACTTCTTGGCACAGAAGGGAAAAGAAATTGAGAGGATACAGCTAGAGCTCTCCTCTGAAAATGTGATCTATTTTAAAGCAATTCAATTCATACCTCACAGCTGATATGTGGGGAATAGAAGCTGTTCTTCTGGGGGAACAGGATATTGTATTTGGCAAAGTGATAATTCTGGGAAATGTGAGAAAATGTAGTGTTCAAATTTAGCAAAGTTTTTGAGTTTCAGTAGCCAGAGATCACCTTTTCAATGGTTTGAATGTGAGAGAGTCTCCTTTCAGCACAAAGAGCTCATGGACCAGCAATTTAATTCAATTTTCACAATGGGAGTGCAGTGCATAAAGACAGTCTGTAGTGAGCAATTAAAGTCTTCATATCCTAGCACTTTAAATGCAGGTATTTTATGGCAACCAAGACGAACAGAGGAGGCATGTACTGTGAACACCATTCTTCAGTTGTATGAAATACACTTCAGAGGACCAGGGAGGCGAGAGATACACGTTGCATATGTTTGGATTGGCTCCAGTCTTGAAAATGCAGATGAGACACAATAGAAACATGGTAAAACTGAATTTTGAAAAAGAAAAGTTGGATATATAGATAGCTGAAGTGTAATAAAAATTATTCTGTGTGTTAAGACTTCATTTCAGGGAAAAGACCCAAACAAAATGTATATGTTGTGGCACCCTAAATCTACCATCTGTAAAAGTCCATTCACTGGCACATCTCCCATGCTTCAGTCTCCTGTTGCTTCCAGCTAATAGAAATAGCAGAAAGGTTTCAAGATTTCATTCTAGAAAGTAATGATTTAGGTGCCAGTCATTTGTGTGTGTTGTATACAGAAAGCCATGAAAAAAGACAAGGCCAGGCTCCTTCAAAAGCATCTTGGTCATTAACCTCTTCTTTTTAAGGTTAGCGTGTATGTGTTATCTAGTCATTTAGCTATAATAGCACTACTCGGGTTTTTACAACACTCAGCCATTTGCAGACCATGGCAAGAAGGAGCATTTCATTATTTACCATAACTTATTCAGAGTTGCTCACAATGAAAGATGAGCCCTCAGTGTGGTAGCACCGAAGGATGAAGGAGAAATAGACTCAATAAGAATTCTGCAAAAACCTAGATCTGCTTCCCTCCTTCCTTTCCAAAACAACTTTCAGCTTGTTAACTACACAAAGACATTCAAAAACACCTAGGATTTCCCTTTATCTATGTCAATAAAATAAACTGAAAATAACTGAGTAAATAACATGAGTATATGTTGACTGGCATATTGTAAATGCTGACATCAGTAAATATTATCTGATCAGCGGAAAATGTAGGAGAGATCCTATTGGCTATAAATGCTAATCCACACTCATATGCACACCTGTGGAGAAGTGGGAAACAGCTTCACCTTCCCTTTGAGTGGGTTCTGATCATGGAGAGGAACTAGGGAGGCCACAGAGAGGAGTGAGGTAAGGATGTAACTGTACCTGTGGTATTTCAGCAGGTGCTAGGTCTCAAGGAGTAGGGCATTCTAAAGGCTCCTCAAGGCTAGCTTGTTACAAATTACTCAAAGACATGGGCTCTGATCTGTGCAAGATATATTTAAATATTGCCTTCACTCCACTGCTGTTTCAAAGTGCTGCACGAAGCAGCAGAATTGCTGTGCTTCAAGGATGTTTAGTTTATCCATAGTCACATCAACATAGCCCTAGATTTAACCCAAAATAACAGCTTCCAAACATCTAAAATTTTGCAAGAGGACACACTAGAAGAATAACAAGAGGCAGCCCCCGATTGCATAACTTCACCTAAATTAACCTGTGACTATGTTCTAACTTCACAGACAAAGACTCCTGTATGGCTTGATTGA
Organism: Acomys russatus; assembly: GCF_903995435.1. Lineage (NCBI taxonomy): Eukaryota > Metazoa > Chordata > Mammalia > Rodentia > Muridae > Acomys > Acomys russatus. The sequence continues at coordinate 67,632,742 of NC_067139.1, forward strand.
TATATCCTGATCCCCACCCTCTGGCTACATCAGGGATACTCTCTCCAGAGCCCACTCAACACCTCTGGGGAACAATGCTGATGTTGCACAGCATTCAGAGGCAATGCTGGTTGTGGATCCTAGGCTGCACTCATCACGTGGATAGGACTAAGAGATGGAAGACGATAGGGTCTGTGCAATCTATGATTAGTGTGTGGCTTTCTGAAGAGTTCATAATTTAGATGGGAGAACCACATCTGTGCCTTACATACTAACACCTAAAATAAGCTATTTCAACCACTTTGTTCACCAAAAAGAATCTACTGAGGAGAAGTAGATCAATCGCTCTTACTGGCTTTCTTTGCTGTTAGTTGTTGCCAAAAGGAGGAACTGTTTCTACAGTGCAAGGCCTACAGATCTCTGCCTTCACTAATGACCAATTTCTTCCCTTGCCCTCACTTCTGTTTTTCACTGCCTAAGGAAATTCTCCTTAGCACATACCTGTGTTGGCACCAGTGACTCATTTATGAAATGGTCTGATATACTTTCATGTTGAAAACATACTTCACAGATTCATAATCTCATATATATATATATATATATATATATATATATATATATATATATATGTATATATGTATATATACACACACACATACATACTGCTCAACAAGACCACAAATGTAACTAATTAGTTGGTTTTCTTATCTGTGTCAGTTTTTATTGTCAACTTGCCACAACCTAGATTCATGTTGGAAGACCTGCCTTGATCAAACTGGCCAATGGGCATGTCTGAAAGAGAATTTCTTGATTGATGATTGATATGGGAGGGCACAGCAACCTGTAAACTGGACTGCACCATTACCAGACAGTTGGCCTTGGCCATTTAAGAAAATTAGCTGAGTAAAAGCCAGAGTGCAAGCCAGTAAGCAGCACTCCTCCATAAGTCCAGCATCAAGTTCTTGGTTGAGTTCTAGCTCTGACATCCCCCAGTGACAGCCCATGACCTGGAAGTGGAAGCCAAATAAACCCTTTCATAGCCAAGTTGGTCCAAGAATTTCATCACAGTAATGGGATACAAATTAAAACACTTGTGTATCTTTTCCCTTTTTTTCTTATCCTTAATGTAGACTAAATGTGCCAGTAACAGACATGTGACTTACTGGCTTCTAGTGGCTACTTTCACCCATAAAAATAATGCTGGAGACTGGTGAGCATCGTAGACAGCAAGAGTCATTAATGACTCACTAAATGCCCATACTTGTCTCTGCCCCTAAAAGGTGAAGGCAAGGTTAAACCACAGAGCTTCCAAGAAGGCAAGAAGAGCAAAGGAAAATACACTTCCCAGCAGGGCCTCAACTCAGTCAACCCCCTCATGGTGACACTGCTATTTTAAACACAGATATGAAGAAGAAAAAAAATTAAAAGTCTACACAGAAGCAGCACCAATAACCCCAATAATCAAACTAATTCATGAGGATTGTTCTTATTTCTTCAACAGCTTAACCACTTGTGACTGCAGAAATAACTCTTAGTCACTAACTAAACTGTAGAAAATATAGAAAAGTATAGTAAGATGAGTAGATTCTTATTTAATAATCGAGAAATAACCACTAACACTTATAATGGTTCCTTTGAACTCGGTTACCAAATATTAAACCTATCTTTAAATCTATATAGCATAATGCAATTGGCATTGTATTTAATTTTCTACCATAACTTTTATATGAATATTACATAATAAACATTTTCTAACATCCTTAAGATTATTAAAAGCCCAATCTAATGGCCTCATAACATCATCATTATGTAAATAAAAATTTATTTTCTAATGTTTATTTTTCTTAACCTACTACATACACACACACACACACACACACACACACACACAACATAAAAAGAAGCATAGAAATGACATATGATTGATGGATCTCAAAGCTTTTCTTTGATCAAACACTTGCTTTCTTCTTCCTGAAAAATTATATGCTATATATATATATTGTGAATTTTTTTTTTAGGTATACTTGAGTTTGAGACAATGCAGGTGATGATTTTCTCAACATGTGTAAATATACTCTACCTTTAACTTTTTCAACTTCTTCCATGGGCATTTTTAAAAGTGATTTAACCTATATGAAATAGTTCTAATGTAATCTACTTACTTCTAATATAAACCACAATTAACTCATTGGTTTATAAAATATTTAATGTACTATTATTCATAACTACAAGAACAATACAACATAAACATTGTTGGAAGATAATAGAATTAATAATGGTAAACACCACTCACTTAGCATAATTTATGATCTCAATCATCTTGTAAATTATCCAACAGAATTTTTTCATGCATAAATATAAAAGACCCATGACATGAAAATGAAAAATAGCAAAGTAATGGGTAGGTCTGCTTTGGGATGTCTTTTGATGAATATCACATCCCAGCAATATTCTCCTTAGACCTTCTGGTCTGTTGTAGCGATCACCTTGTATAATAGGACTCACATATTTCCCAGGTACCTCATGATTTGCCTATCAAAGCACTCCAAAGTTGTGCAATTTATACATGTGCCCTATACCTATCATATGACCACTTTCAGGCCAGTTCATTACCTACATGATGACACTAAGAATATTTGAGTCTATCCTTTAAAACGAAGGCAGATAAAGAATGCCAAGGTAACATGGCTCACAGCAAGACTCCGCGCAGCCACTCTCACTTCCATTGCTGCCTCCATTTCACATTTCTTACAAGACTGGGATCCTGTGAACAAACTTCCTACAGTTCAAAGTAAAGAAGCACGTATAGAACTAAACTGACTCTAAGCCCAGAATGATGGTGAGACTGTAGTTTTTCTCTTTCAGGCAACTATTAACTTACAGTAATTCATATTTTAGTCTCTTTGTGGTCTTCGAAGAGATCCTGGGAAGAAGACTAATGTTTACCAGTTCATGTTAAAGGATTAGAATACGATATTGCTACTCTCTCAACTCCATGGCATATTCAGGCTTAGGTAATTGAGCGGATTCTTTAAAAATAGACAGATAAAGAAATAAACAAACTGTTCTTTGCCCTGAATTGCATCTTTGATGTGTCTATCAGTTCTAGAAACAGTGACCTAAACATGTTTAAGCATAGACACTTAATCATGGACACTCCTAGACTTCTGTAATTAAGCTTAATTCAACTCCATTTTGCTGGATTGTTTCTGACTGACCCTTTCAGGATCGGCAGTTGCTACCTATGATTTATGAACAGTGCCTATCCTGTCCCAAAATATTACAACTTACAACAACAACAAAAAAGTGAGGAAGGAATTTCCAACAGACAGACTTTATAATAGATGTTTAAAAAACTAATATTAAGGCACTCCAAAGGACAAACACAAATCTAAAAGAGATCTCTCATGGAGAAGCAAACCTGTTAATTCTTCAGGACAGTACCTGCCAAAATGGGAACAGAATATACTGTGGACCTTCTCTATTTTCACCTAAATTCTATCTAAACTTTAAATACGTGGTGACAGTAGGGCTGTGTAGGTGTGGAACAAAATGGATCCCTGGGGTATCTGTCTTTTAGTCTCCAGGCTGCTGTGTGCTGTAGACTTGCAGATCATAGTACAATCTCACTCGTTTTCTCCAAAAGTTCAATTCTCCTCTGTGCTAAACTTATATCTAAATAAATCAGAACCTGACAAGCAATGAAGGAGAAACGGCAGACCCCTATTTCTGGGTTTCCATACCACATCTTCCTGTGTGTGCTTTGGTATCACAAACAGAGATAGAGAGACTTAGGACCCCACACGAGCTCCAAGTATTTCCACTCAGGGATGTGACTAGTATGCTCCTGTATGGAAATAATAAGGCTACCCTGACACAAAAGCAATGGAGAGCTTTACAGGAGTGGTGCAGAGTTAGGCTAATACCATCATCCTCAAGATGTCACCAGGGGAACTTAAGATGATAAGAGAATGAATCGGTGTTTTAAGTTGTACAGTTCCTCAGGGTAAGAAACAAAAATATGGCAACTGTGACTGCCATTGTTGTCATCGCTAATAAGCATCTCTTTCTGTTGTTCCACCAAAGTGCCTTAGAAACACATCAACAGCTCGTTTTCTATGAGCGTCACCTTCTGAAAAAGTCAGTTTTTTCGTATTAGCTACCTCGCTGGCTCACACCACCTTCCCTCTTTCCTGTCTGAGAAGCACACAGACCTGGGCACAGTGAGAGGGTGAGCATCATGGCTGCCCAACAACTGCACAGCTGACAGGTGAACTGTTCCTTAACCAACATGGTTAGGGTAACAGACTTGTTTATGCTAGTGTTATGACAATTATGCCATTTAGCTAAATATTATGTAAGCCGATGATACATAATTGTGGAAAGGAAAGATAATTGTAGTTTCAATTAAATTGTAGTTGAATGTTTTGAAGAAACTCCAAAAGGTGAGGTTATTTTTTTTTTTTTTCAAAAGGAAAGAAATTACCTTAAATTAGATGGGCAGGGAAGAAAGCTATAAAGATTCCCAGAGAACATCTACACTACAGTGCCCTTGAAAATTATTTTCCTGTAAGTTCCTTCACTAAAGTCTCTTTTTGTGTCCTGTTTCATATTTATGCTTTGGGACCACATCGTGCAATAAAGTTTAGGGTAGCTTTACCTCACACTCTGCCTTGACCTCAAGAGAATGAGATTCCAAGTATGAATCACTCCAGCCAACTTCTTCACTGATACCTTAACTCTGAAGCCAGTAATTAAGGCTTCCTGGTAAATGCTTAATAAATGAATATAAAAGATAAAGTGTATGACATGAACTATGAAAATATAATATGAAAGTACATAATAACTTATATTAAATTGTACAATTATAGTGTTGTATCAAATAAATGCTATAAAGATTAATGTCATATAAGCCAATATAATATGAAAATAGTAATAATATCTTCTCAATATTTAGATAAAATTTTTGAAACCGCAAAACAATTAATAGTTCAATTATAAAATGGAAAGATATGTTTTAATTTTTTCTTATTCAATTAATGAAGTTCAATATGCCTTATTAAAGGAGAATTTGTTTAAAAAGTTATACAACTGTATAAAAATACCAACCAGTAAAAATACAGAAAAAAACCCACAATCCCCCCGACACACATACAAGAATAAAGGAAAATATATGATATATATATCATATAGTTTCCTGTAATTAGTAGCATCTATGCCATAATCAAAGAAATAAAAATCTGAACAATAAACATAATGTTAAAAGCCTATAAGAAATATTTAATTGTAGTCATTGTTCTATACAGTAAGGGATAAGTAGTTGTAGGAATGAAGACATCTTCTGGAAGAAAAGACAAATGGAAATGGAAAGTTTTACACACACACACACACACACACACACACACACACTACCACTTTCATTGACAGTTGGGTGAGTAGGAAGAACCTATGCAGACCTGATGTCAGCTATAGATGAGTCCACTGAAGATTGGTTCCTTTCCTCTTTGCCTTTACTTGTGCACACAGATCTATAGGGAATATCCCCAGGTTAGGATGAGTAAAACAATGTTTAGGGGCTCGAATTTTGCCAGTGCTGTTTTTCAAGGCAACATGTGCTGTCCTTAGGCAACACACAAGTCTGAAGATTGCAATGAATTTCAGTTCTACTCAGAAATGATTCAGTTGCATTTTAAAACTTACATTTCTGTCTTGCCCTTTCTTTCTATATATTTCAGGGCCAATGTTCATCATTCATTTCAGCATCCCTGATAGAATATTGAGATATGTGTTGGCTCTAGATATGAGGATTTGAGAAAAGAGTGTCTATAAAAGGAATGAGTCGAAAGCCATCTTTCTCATCATTGTGGTATAACCAGAAGGAGAGCTGGGAAAATCCAGAGGGAGGGGCCACTTCTTCCCACACCCTTTGGCTTTTAAGCCCAGCACTGATTTCAGATCTATACCAGGGCTTCTGTTGTGGCCCACAGTCGTCTTAGAGAACCTGAATTCTTCTATAGCAGAAAGATTGCTACAGCCAGCTCGCTTACTGTTGAATTTGATTTATTTCTTTCCTCACAAGTTTGCAGGGATACAGTATGTGATTTAAGGAGTCTGAGAAAACAGCACCAAAAATAGGTGGCTATACTTACCAACCAAGCCTACAAGTCACTGTTCACTAGCAAAATCATCTCCAATCCTTTCCCACAGTTCTCAAGACCAGGGAGGGATGCATAAAATTAATGAAGATTTCATTCATTCCTACATCCCCTACCTCTGACTGTCTTAAAAAGTGGCTATGACAGAACATTTCTTATAGGCTTTTAACTTTCTTTATTGTTCAGATCTTTATTTCTTTGACTACGTTATGGACACATACTCAATGAAGTAATACTAAATTCAATAGAGCCCACAAAGCAATCTGGAAAAGCTATGCCTGTCCCAAGGTTCCTGCTGCTGCTGTTGTTGTTGCTGTTGCTGTTTTATTTTTGGTTAGGATCACAAATTGAAGTATGCATTTCTCAAAACTCACAGTATAAGGAGCTAAAGCAGAAAAGACTCATATTCCTGCAATAATGACAAAGAATGTAAAAACAAACTCAGAATGTAACACAATCTCACAGGAGAAATTCATTCAACTGTACTTCATAAGAATCATTGCTCTTGAGCTCTGAATCCCCTCATTTTGGCCACCATAAATGAATGAGGTCAGCACCTTCTCTGCTGGGATTTCTCTGGAGGCCTTGACTCATGTAGACAGAACGTAAACTGCAGGCTCATCTTTATTTAAATCGGTTACACCTGAATCTGCTCAGAAAGTATCTGAGCACTCTTATGGAAGAAGTGAAGATATTGAAAAAGAAAACAAATAACTTTAGCAATGGCTCTCTTTAAAGTCACAAATGATACGATTCCATAGAACTTTATTTAGCTAGATGAGTAAATAAAACCACATCCAAGCCTTGTTTAAGCGTCAATAGGATATTTTATCTTTAAATTCCTTCTTTGAGTATGCTATTCAATACTACTTGGGATCTTATTCATGAGAAGTCATTAAAGAACCATTCAAAGATGACTGCAAGAACAATTCATGAACAGCTGTACTGGGCTTTGAATTTCACCATTGGCTTCAGGATTTTTGTTTGTTTGTTTCTTTTTCACCTGTCAACAGTGCTTTCAGCTAAGTAAAAGAATTCCAAGACTGGAGAACAATTCCTGCTTGCATTGGCAACACTGTATAAGCAGGTTTGAAATCAGTAGAAACAATGTCAACTGCTGTCAAAGGAAAAATGTTTATACATTTTAGACAATCACTGTCCTCTGTAGTGTATAATCTCCTTTGTCTCCAAAAGTGTTAATTAATCTATACCATGGCTATACAATGTTTTCTGGAGAGTTTTATTGAATTGATCCCAGAGTAGCATTATGTTTAAGGTATTTGTTTTCAACAAGTCTGAAAGAAATGCCAGCTCTAAGGCACTGAAAAAACAAAAAGTTACAGAGACACAGGAAAGTTTTGGTTCAACCTGTGGCCCTAGGAATGGAGACAGAAAGCTACCAGTCAAAGGCAAACTCTCTTTGTTTGCTTGCTGTTTGAGTTCAGTCTTATCTTCCCCCAACACCTCAGAAAATAGATAATAGTCATAAAAAATATAAGCCTTTCACAAAGCACATAATGTGAATAATAAAATAACCATTTTGGGGAGCAAAAATCCTATTATCCACTGACCAATGAACAGTCCTTATTTTTCTCAGTGAACAAGCTTCTACTCAAATAGCTATGATGATTTTGCAGATAGCAGCCATCACATTGCCAAAGACGAACACAAAAGCATTCATCCTATAATCTTTGAAATTCTCTGCTCAAGAAACGAAGACCCTGGTCATTAAAGAATAAGTGGGTTAGTCTCACAAAAACAGGGCATTGTCCTTAACTGCCTTCAGGTGATACAAAAGGAGTAAGGATAATCATTTTGAACAGTGGTGTGGCAGGCAGGCAGAAGCAAAGGGAAAACAAACCTACCAAAGTATAGAGATAGGTGGTGTGCACAAAGAAACTTTATCTGGGAACTCAAGTGAACAATTTTAGTGAAAGTGACTTTGGCCTTAATTTGGCCTACTATAGCAATGCTGATAATCCCAGAAATGAAATTTCTCCATTCTTGCTAATCATCCAAAAACCTTATATGGAAAAAAACTGTGTTTATCTTTTACATTACCACACAGTATTTAAACTTATTTTTTATGGAAACTACATTTTCCTATTCTTTTCATTAAAATATCTCTTATTGGTGCAGGAAAACCAGATCATTGACTGATGGATCTGCATATTTGCATTTTTATCTCTTTATTCAAGTCTATTTTAAAGATTTCAAACAGAGAAGCACCTGGACCCTAGTTACACAAGAAACAAATACTACTTAGATGTCTATGCAAGCGCCAAGACCCTTCACAGATTTCCCACCTCTTTTCCTTGAGGCTGAGAGTCCTGTCAATAGTCATGACTTATTAAACAGGCTGCCATCTATTCCCTTCCACTGAATATACAGCAAGATCATGGAGGGGCAGAAATAATTACCTTGGGCTCTCTTTTAAAGACTGCCCCAGAATTGAGAGTAAGGAAATCAATTCAGAAAGGACAGGGAAATGCCCCAATGTGTTCCCCCATGGCCCCAGGGATGGGAAGTAAAGCCACAATCCATTATTCATATCAGCTGCTACAGAATAGATGCAAAACCTAAGGTCTTCAATATAGATAGGCACCTACTTCAGTCCAATGAATGTGCTCACATGTACCACCAATCCTTTATCCTTTCACAACACTCAAGCTAGATTTGTTGAAAGGAGACCCTTGTACCCTCCCTCCTTTCAAAAATGAGCTCTCAGAAATCACCATGTCAAGCAAAGCAGAGGGAAGCTGCACAGTGCCTGGGTCTTGTGCCAGTCTCATTTGTGGCAGAAAGCTCCTTTTGCCTGTCTGTCTCCCACTGATCATCAAGGGATAGATACAATTCTCCAAAGCAGAGTAAAAGCAAAAGTCTTTGTCCCCCAATCTTACTTACAAGTACACTACACTAAAAAAAAAAAAAGTCACAAAGGTAAATAACAGCCAAGATAAGATCAGGGGCCAGGAAAACAGAAAATTGACACAGCTGAAAGCAACCATTTGATTCCTACCAGCACTGAGCAGGTAATGAGGAACACTTAAAACATAAATAAATACAGTATGAGGGCCACAGAGCCAGACTATTCCTTTTATTTCCCCTCTCTCTCCCTCTCTCTCTCTCTCTCTCTCTCTCTCTCTCTCTCTCTCTCTCTCTCTCTCTCTCTCTCTCTCTCTCTCTCTCTCTCTCTTTTCAGAATGGCTTTGCTTGGAACTTAAACTGACAAACAGGGGGCTTGTCCTGAATAACCTTCACAGGTTGTTCATGTGTTTTCCGACCCCGACCCTCAGGCACAAACAGAAGGTTCCTGCGATTTCTGCTCACTAAAGGGAGAGGGTGGGGTGGAGGTCAATTAGTTTACCTGCAACCTTCGTAAAAAATAGAAAGCTTGCAGTTCCAAAAAAGAAAGTGTCCCTATTTGGGGGGGGGGGGGGGTTACACTGGCCGCGACTGGCACAGACTGAGTCAGGTTGGAATGCTTTATTTAAAGGGTGACATGTTACAAAGAGCTTGGATATTTTACTAAACCCAGCCCTAGTCTGCTCATCTTTTTCGGGCTAGGGGGGAGAAGAGATCGGGTTTACACCCCTCAGCCCTCTGAAAAAGGAACAAACGCAAATGCTTGACACAGCTGAAAAAAACGAAGAAGAAAAACCCTCCTACTTCTCCAGGACCGGGGGGGGGGGGGGGGGGCAGCTCTGCAGAGTCCCCTTCGCATTTCCTAGCAGTTAACTCACTCCAGTGGCCACAGCCACAATTTCCATACCTGGCCAGGGCCAGGTTGAGGGGAAGGGTCCTTCCGGGAGCACCTCATTTCCCCACTTCTCCCAATGGCTTCTAATTAACCCTTTTTTAGTCACTGCCTGGGCAGTAGTGCTGAAAGAGTCACCAGCTTATTCTAAGGACATCACCACCAAATACCTGTCCAATCTTCACCCCCACACTGGTCATAACTTGCCTTTGTGGTCTACCATAGACCAGTTTTGGCTGTGCTTAGAAAAGCTTCCCAGAGGAGGGCGGGAAGGGTTGGGTGCACCATCTCTCCCCCCGGCTACGAAGGGGAACACAACCTGGGCTCACTCTCAAGTCTGCCGTGAGGAGGCTTTGCACCCGCCTTAACCCTTTGAAGGAAGTCAGAATCTATTCTTATTTGGGACCCACTGAAGTAGGAGCCTTGGCTTGGAGAGCTCCTAGATTTGTCTGATGCCCCTGCTCTGCACACAGACACAGCGCAGACCCACACCTTTGGCCCCCTTCAGGCCAGTTTTAACCACAGCCCCACACTCTGCCCCAAACCGGGTATGGGGAAGTGGTAACCAGGAGAACGGAAAGCCAGAGAGAAGAAAGAAAATAGGCAGGAAATCACAGCTGAGACAAGACATCTACTTACGAAATTTGGGGCTGGTGCTAGTTTCTGAGGTGGTGGTAGTGGAGGAGGTGGAAGAGGGCGAGGAGGAAGAGGCAGCGGCAGCATCCTGAAAGGGTGACAGTGTCCAGGAGGGAGTGGAATCGTGGAGGTAGGAGGAGGTAGCCGCAGTGGGCCAGGAAGGCATAGCCTGCGTACTGGGGGCTCCTGGCATCGGGGGTCGGGAGCCGGGCGTACTGCTACTGAAGAAAGGGGCCGTGGTGGACAGGACCGTCGGGGGGACAGCAGTGTTCCGTGCCGTAGTAGAGCGCGGGCTAGCCCGGATGGGCACCCGGTGCCCAGGGAAGCGAGTGGGTGCCCGAGTGATGGTGGTCAAGCGGGTACTAATCCGGTTAGGCGTCCTGGAAGAAGCAGCGCCGCCGGCAGAGGGGGTGGCGGGGGACGTGGTAGAAGTGGTCGTTGTGGTGGTTTCCATAGCCTTGGGGAAAGAGCTGGGCTTGGAGAGGAAGAAGGGGTCCTGGCCCATTCCCTTGGAGTCCACCAGGTCCGTGGGCACGTACTCCTTGACGGAGCCCACCACGATCCATTTAAGCAGCATGAGGCTGAGCCCCAGGCCGATGAAGCCGATGAACAGAGGCACCACGCACAACCACGTCTGCTGCCGGTTCCACACGATGCAGTCGCTACAGCGTAACTCCCGGGGGGGTTCGGCCGCCCCTTCTCCGCCGCCGTCCGGGCCCCCGCCCGCCGCCGCTGCCGCCGCAGCCGCCGCGGTGCCCTCCTCGGCCGAGGCGGCGGCTGCCGAAGCGGCACCAGGTGGCGAGGCAGCGGCCGCCCCTTCACTCATCCTAGGAGCCGGTCTTCACCTTCGCCCCCCCGAGGGCCGCGCCAGAGGCATGGGGCCGCGCGGGCCGGGCGCGGGCGCGGGCGCGGGCTCCAGCGGCGGCGGGCTCCGGCGCAGGCAGCGGCCGCGGCGGCCGCATGCAAATCGGCTCCCTGCCCCCACGCCCCTCCCCCCGAGAGGCGGGCGGCGGGCGGAGAGGAGAGGACGGGGGAGGGGACGCGGGCCGGGGAGGGGGCGACGAGGCGCGCGGTAGAGGGGTGAGACCGGCCGGTCGCCGCTGGCCGGTCAGGGAGCGGCAGGGTGCGTCTGCAGTCCGCCTAACTGCCTCCTGCGCTCCGGGGTCCCTAGGCTGCTGATGGTGCTGATGCTGCCTCTGATGCTGATGCTGCGGTGGATGCTGCTGCTGCCGCTGCTGCTGCCGCCGCTGATCCTGCCCGCCGACTGTGTGCGCTCCAGCCTCGCCGGCATCCTTGGTGTGCCGCGCCCGGCCCGCTCCCTGGGGCTCCGGGCCGCGCCGCCGCTGCCCCCACCTCAAAGCCTCACGTCTCCCTCAGGGGCTGGGGCGGGCAGCGGCTGGATGCCCGGCGCAGGCAAGCTGCATTCCGACACAGGGGGCCAGCCTGACAGCTGCTCGCCCAGCCCGGCGCACGGCGATGCTCAGAGGTTGCTCGGCGAGCCCGGGCGATGAGGTGCACCTGTTCTTCAGCCGGCCTGCAGCCAACCCTCGGTCAGCGCTCCCCGGGAGAAACCAATCCTAGCGCTGCGCAGAGGGCGAGCGGCCCGGGCTCGCCTCGCTCCCGCCGCCCGCGGCTCAGAGCCGCCGCTGCCGCCGCCACTCCGTGAGTCAAACTCCAGCAAGCTATGCCGCTGCCGCTGCCGCCGCCGCCGCCGCCGCCGCCGCCACCACCACCACCACCACCCGGGAGCGGGGAACCCGGGGGCGCACCCCGACCAGCACTCAGAAAATTCCAGACAGCCAAGTCGCCACTGTCGGGTAGAGTTGGGCAAGCAGAAATGGGAGACAGTGACAGGGGTCCCAGACCATAGGGATTCTCAAGCTAAGGCTGCTCCAGGAGGTTTCTCGCTCTAAACCAGGCGCGTGTGTGTCTCTGTGTCTGTATGTGCGTGTGGAATTGTCGCGGACGGCGTGGGATTCGGACAGAGTAGCGCCTCCCACCAACACCTAATGGTGCTTTCTTACTGCTAGATAAATAAACGATCCAAGAGACCTCCGTTGGAGATGAGTGGCACCTACAGCTCCCATCAGCCTTGTGCTGGTCTCCTGTGCGGATCCTGCCGGGTCAGAGTGAAGCTGCTAGAAGAACGTGCAGGGGCGTGTTAGGTGGGAGGGCTTCTCTGAGCTCCACTGCCCCTCCGTGGTGCAGTCGGACTGAGAACCACCTTTGCTTTGGAGTTGCTGAAAGATGTGGCTGAAGCAAACGACTTTTCTGCGACCATGTCTCCAAGCCATTAACTTTCCTTTTAAAAAGTAGTATCTTTAAATGTAGGCATACCGTGGGACACAGGGCAAGACGCAAAAATAAGAAACAGTACTGGTTAGTCTCTCAAATTTCGTGGCTGGTTTCCTCCCTTGGGTAGCGAGAACTGAGTCTTTCCAGTTCCGGTACACTGTGATACCTCCCTGGGGAGCGACGGGGTAGCACAGAGAAGAAAGGGGCGAGGGGCGGGGGACAGGGCGGAGGTGGGGAGGAGAGCCGATGCTAACATGATATAAGCTACTGGTGCAAAGCTATGTGTCCCAACACTACCCAGATTCCTACCCTAAGGTGGAAACGAAAGAGGCGATTTTTAAATTTTTAATTTTCTTTTACAAGTTCCATGCAAGAATGGGAGGTTGAGAATGGCACCTTCCTCATACTGCACCTCCCAGCACTGTCAGGGCACGCTGGCTGATGGCAGACAGCATTGTTCTGTCCTGTGATGCATTCTGCAAAGATGAAGTTTCCAAGGTATCCATTTTACTCACAGGGGAAGAGCCAAAGGAATGCTACTCTGAGGAGATGGCAGAGTGCAGAGAATGCGTTCAAACGGGAAGCCCTTGGGGAATTGTGCCTACCAGAGTTCTTTGCACAGGCATGATTAATAAATTATTTTTGATGGCAGTAATGTGGTTGTCACCTCTTTCGGCTCTAACACTGAGCCGAAAACCTTTGGTTTTTAATTTGATAGAACATGCCCTAACCCAACAGTGCTGGATTTTTGCCTTCCAGAATTGCAAGTAAGGGGCGGCGAGGGGGGGGGGTGGTGGAGAGAAGAACGTTGAATCTATTCTTTCAGCTTTGTAATGCAAGGCATATGTAAAAATTAACCCAGCCTTAACCTTCTGTGGGCTGTCAGGCATCTGCTCCTTGCCTTTCTCATGCAGTAAATAAAAGCATTTGCACATTATAGTAGGTGCTAGTGTTGACACTTGAGAGAGAAGAATTCTTTTCTGCACTTAGTTCATCACCATCCCTCCCAAATCCCACCCCCAGTATTCTGTGTTCTTCGCCTTCTTCCTCCCCCACTGGAATAAATCCAAAGCACAAAGAAGGGTGCTGTAATGCTTCTGTGGACAAATTCTCTCTTCCTGAAACCACAATTGGACAGTGTCCACGTTTTCTTCATTGCTTCCCAAAGACTTCTTCACTTCACTTTCCAAATTCCCTCTCTCCTCCTTTCCACTCAGCTTTAAGAGCTTTCTCATGGTTCCCTTTCAAGTTCATATTTTCCTGGAGTGGGAGCCACTGTACTCAGTATCAACTGCTCTCACAAGGAAGCTTCTCCACAGGGAGGAGGGCAGGGGAGCCCAGTGCTGTGATAGCTTCCTGTTATGGATCAGGTCATAGGAGACCATCTAGGTATGTTCAGCAGATTTAACTGTCCTCACCTTAAAGCTGTACTGTAAGGCTCTGTGGTTGTAGGTAGTAAACAGTGGACTGGGGACCTGCTGCCCACAATAGAGTCAAAGTCAAATGGTCGACCCTCTTGCTGCTAAAGACCAGACAACACTCCGTATTAACCGGCATGGTTTAGAAGCACCAAAGAGACAAGCCTTTGGGAATGTCTGTGAGAGGTTTTCTAGATTAGGTTATTGAGTCTCACTCAAGACTCTGTCCATGAGCTGATGTTTAATAAACAGGAAAAGAAGACAGCCAAGCAGCATCCTAAGTCTATGTTTCCTGTGGCTGCGACTGAAGCAGCTACTGCCAGACTCTGCCACCACACCAGCCTTAATGTATGAACTGTGCTTTCAAGCTGTGGACAAGGGAAAACCCCTTTCCCTTAGGTTGCTTTAGCCAACTCTTTCATCACAACCTGAGAAGGAGTAACCTGGTTCTCATGAGTCACAACTTACTGACACAAAACTCTGGAGTAGGTTCACTTTAAGACACAGATTCAAGTTAGATCTCAGCCTCTGGTCATGATAAAATCCCTTTGGACCAGTTGTATCAAGGTTGAAATGAAGCTGCTACTTAAGTTTATGATAAGGAGACTATTAACTATGGTATCATCATCATCAGCTACCTTCCTGAGTTGGGGGACAGTCCATTCTTTCAAAGACTAAGTCTCTTAGCTGAGAAACAGGAGGCAATCTCCAAACCTTTGTTCTAAGACTCCAAGTTCAATTAGCTGCCAAGCCATTTACTTTCTACCTTTATGATGGCTTTTAATGATGGAAACCTTATTAAGAATTCTTGATCAAGAACTGGGAGGTGGGAGGAAACTTATTTGACAAACATCTCCAATCTGTCACCCCATAAAAATATTCCAGCTTCTCACGTCTCTTTATTTCCATCAAAGTTCTGAAGAAGTTATCCTTACTGGAGGAAGCCCACTCCACCTTGGAATGATACACTTAATATTAAAGAAGTTTGTTTTTGAGAAAAGTTCTGCCTCTATGATTTTCTTCTTTTCTTAGCTCATTCAACTTGAACAAGATATTAGGCTTGGAGGATACAACAAAAGACAGGACCCTCCTTTCATGGAGTTTACATTGCAGGAAGGGTGAGTGGCAGTAAACTGCAAAATAATCTAGAACATCTAAAAGTGAGAACTGTAGTTTGGGTCCACAAAAATACTAGCTTACTTGGCATGATTGTAGAAGCAATATTTTGTGCAAATATCTCTAACTTGTTTACCATCTCTCTTTTTAAAGCCCCGAGAACTTCACATTCATAGAAATTGGATGGTAGGGTGCTTCTTTATGAACTGTGGCCTCAACTGATACTAAAGTCACTTAGAAGCCAGTTGTCTCACAGATCCCTATTATTCTTTGTTTTCCTCCATGGAATCAAGTTCAGAGCCAGTGTGATACCTGAACATATCTCACAGTATAAGCATTTTCTAAGTGCTGAAGTTCACCTTTTTCTGCATGGCTATCACCTATCTCCTGTTTCCCTCTTGACTTAGTCTGAGCTTACCACTATGTCGGGAACCAAAGGGGTTCTTTAGAAATTATGGAGACCTTTTGAAGAGAGATATATTCTCCTTTCTCTACATCTTTCAACAAGTAGCCGCATCTGTTTCTTTCAGTTCTTCATTGACGCATTTTGTAAGGTCAACTCAAAGGAGCAGCAGAAAGTGTTCCTGTGGGACAAAGTCTTCACAACCTTGAGACTAAAGGGCCTTTTCCACAGCAATGCATCATGAGTAACCTGACCGATGAAATATGTTGGTGATTCAGAACAGTCGTAGAAAGGTGAAGAAGTCTAGGTGTAACTATATTCTAGTTGCAAAAGATTGTAATGTTATCCAAAGACTCATGGGTTTGGCATATCAGTTGTTACAATACTTTACATCACAAATTAAATACTGAGTACAGTAGGCCATAGAAATGGTAGTTTTGAATGAGGAACTAAGGAAAAATAAGATGGTGCCTTTCAGATGGGATTGTGGTATGACAATCGCTAAATCTCTAAACACGTTTTTAAAATATTGGCTTTTTTTTTTTTTTTTTTTTGAAGTGTATCTGTTTACTGGAAGCTGTGTTCTGAGCAGAAATACTGGCCCCTTTAACACTAAATGAAGAGAAAAGGAGAGTCAGAAGGATAGCAGAGTAATTGAAAGAGTCTTGTTGGACTGAGATAGGTAAACTGTCCTCAGAACCCTTGATGAGGAGAGCTGGCTAAAGCAGATCTGAGTTGCATCAAAGGAATGTCAAGCATTTTCCATCTTCAGTAGGGAGGAAGCCATCCAGCAGCCGCCTGTCAAATTGCAGGGTGAGTGGGCACAAACACACTCCAGTAGATGACTTCAGATCTGGAGGAAGTCATATTTGTTTCGACGAAATTCAAATAAGGGCAGCTTTTAGGAACCAGCAGCACATTATTCCTGGCATTCAGAGATGCCATTGCTGTTTGCTTAGCCAATGTCTTGTGAGTTTTGCCTTTCTGTAGCTGGTATTCTTCCCTGGGATGGGTAGATAATTCATTTTGTTAAATCACTACCCCGACACTCTACCATCTTGAAATCACCATATTCTTATTACCTAAGATTGGAAGACTGGTTGGTAGAGGTTTCCCTTTATGGCTGACTTAGCAAACTCCTTCAGGCAAACACTGAAAGACATGAGGGGATATCTTCCTCTATGTTTAGGTGGTCTTCTCATTACAACTATACAGAAGCTTATGATGCTGCCTCTCTAAAATGCTTTCCCATAACCAAGGAAAAACATCTTTGTCTCATGCCTCATTATTCCTAAGAAAGGCAGAATAATGCTGCTGCTTTCAGAAAGAGCTGATGTGATTTCATGTTTGTATAAATAACTCTTTGGCTGCATCTCACCTGTGTTTTCTAGAAATGTGTGTGTTCTGCTTTCTTAGAGTTAGAGGGAAACCTTCATAACACTCCATGTGGTTCTCCGTGGGAGAAAGCAAACAGATAATTTTCCATAATTCTCCCCTGTCAACCATTATGCCTGCAACCAGGTAGCTATCCAGCTACACCATTCAGAGGAATTGGAAGATAAACAGCTGTTTGTCAGCTCCTGAGATCTTGCCTACAATAACTGATGCCCCCAGTATGACCCCTGCTTTTTTTTTTACTTTTTCTAATAGAATATTAATACTTGAATGTAGATTATTCTTTCCTCTCCCTTACCCATGTTCTCTGGGGGATCGTCTGTAGTTCTAAAGGCTTGCTGGCATTCTGTATTCTGTCTTCTGTACTATGTCCAAATTTTTATGCTTGCTGTGGATCAGTCATCAAAGAGAAAAAACACATCTTGCAGCAGATCATTGCACAGTTGAAAACTGCCATGTGTCGTATGCCTAGTGCTGTAGTTACCACATGCAGGCACGAGCAAGTATTACTCAATAAAAACCCACATGTCTCTGTGTCCCAATGGTCACCAAAATAGTGGCATGAAGAGGTAGTGTTGACCTTAAAAGGTTGTTCCAAGTCTCTCAGTTACTTCATGTACCTCACTAGAGAGATGGCCATAAATGTTAACACATACCACTGCCACTGCCATTCAGGATCCTCCCCAGAGGTTTCAATTCACAAAACTGTTAGATTTTGCTCTTATTCTTCCAAAGTTGTGGAGTAAACAAACTATTTGAAGTTATAAGTGAGTTGTCATCTATATTTCCTTGCAGTGATGCAAAGCAGACAGATAACGGTATTACCTAAAGAGCCTTCTGATTGCACTGCATTTTTCAGGAGAGGTTTACAGGAAAGTGAGACTACAGTGCTGCTGCCTTTTATGCTGCATCGTGTGTGTGTGTGTGTGTGTGTGTGTGTGTGTGTGTGTGTGTGTATCTACTGCTCCAGAAGACAGACCAGTAGTGAAAGTAGAGAGGGAGAGAGGAAAGGAGAAAAGACTGCACAGTTGGGTCGGTAAAGAACTTATTAACTGTTCAGGAAGTTAATACTAGCCCAAGGGGCATGTCCCACGAAAGCCTTCACTTACCAGGAAACTGGGACAGAGGGGAGGGCATCCTATTGGGACTCTAAATGAGAGACGCATGGGAGAATAGCAAAATAAAAGGATACAAAGGGTCCTAGAAATCTACAAGTAGAACAATATGATAGGCAGATTTGGGCCCAGGGGTCCCGCTCAAACTAAGGCACCAGCCAAGGACAATACAGGAGGTAAACTTTAAACCCCTTCCCAGATCTAGCCAATGGTCAGAATATTCTCCACAGTTGAGTGGAGAGTGTGATATGACTTTCTCACGTACTATGGTACCCCACATTTGACCATGTTTCCTGGAGGGGGAGACCTGATGGCACTCAGAGGAAGGACAGCAGGTAGCCAAGAAGAGACTTGATACCCTATGAGAATATATAGGGGGAGGTAATCCCCCTCAGGAACAGTCATAGGGGAGGGGAATAATGGGAAAATGGGGGGGGGAGGAATGGGAGGATACAAGGGATGGGATAAACATTGAGATGTAACAAGAATAAATTTAAAAAAAAAAACACAATATGGAGAGGGGAAAAAAAAAAAGAACTTATTAACTGAATCCAGCATTTTATCAAGAAGTATCTGAGAAGCATATTAATGGTCATAGGTTCACTGAGCATCACTAATGCCAAAGTGATGAACAAGTGAGGGAAAGTGATTTGACTCAGGTGGTCACTATATGCAGACGCCTCAAGGCTGATGATCAAGATGCTTCAACATGGCAGTGGCTTATCTCTGGACTTCAAAGGGAGGATGTTAGAATGAGATGTTTGACTGTCAGTCACTTGGCAGAACAGGACTTGTTCACCTGTGGATATAGCTGATTTCATGGGGAAAGAAATTTCTAAACTCAGATAAACATTGGTGACTTAAGAATTTACAGTCAAGGGGGTGGAGGTGTCTGGCCTCATGACTGATGAACAAGAAGTCATGGGTGACTCTGTTTTCATTTGCAGCGCTGAACATTAAAGTCAGAGCTTTGTACATACTAGGCAGCTCTCGACAAGCGAAATGTATTTCCATCTTGTGTTTTGGTCTTTGTTTTTGAGACATGATCTCATTGAGTTGCCTGGCTTGGCCTGGAGAGTGCTATGGAGTCCAGGCTGGCTAGAAACATACAGTCCTTCTTCTTCGGTCTCCCATGCACTGAGACTGAAACCAAGCACCCTTACATGACATTCTCCACAGCTGAGTGGAGAATGGGGACTGACTTTCACACAAATTCTGGTGCCCCATATTTGACCATATCCCCTGGATGGGGAGGCCTGGCGGCACTCAGAAGAAGGACAGCAGGCTACCAAGAAGAGACTTGATACCCTATGAGCATATACAGGGGGAAGAGGTCCCCCTCAGTCACAGTCATAGGGAGGAGAGTAAGGAAAAAATGGAAGGGAAGGAGGAATGGGAAGGTACAAGGGATGGGATAACGATTTAGATATAATATGAATAAGTTAATAAAATATATTTTTAAAAAGAGAACCAACAGTAAAGGTGGCTAAAAGTCCTATAGGGCACCATGGTCCTGAAGCTAAGCTTCTTCTGGGGTCTGAAATGATGGAAAGACTTCTGGAAACCAATGTCTTGTCGAAATATTTATTTAGCACTGTTTTATAGAAGCTTAGATGAAGTTCAGCACTGATACCCAATTTTATAATTATCTTTTAACATTAGAAGAATGTTTGTGACTTACTATTATTAATAAAAATAAGAAAGGTAATATCTTATATATAATTCTTTTTGTTTTCCTCCGGTTTTCATAAGGTGTTTACTTAGTGAGGTAAAATTACCCCCCAAATATTTAATACCCATGAAAATAGTAAAATAGCATAAAAATTTCATAGCAACTAGACAAAAATAAAACTGCACCTAAATTATGGAAAATATCCATCCTATTCTACTTGCTTTGGCAACTAAAAAGATATTTTGTAATTTCTTATATTATACACTTTGTTTTTAGTTTATTTTCTCAAAGTCTAATTATCTTTAATGATTGTAAGAATGTAAAAAATGAGTATTTTTTTTTTAAATTTAGCCTTTTTGGAACATTTTAAAGATCTCTAGTAGATAATTTTAATTGCCCACACTGTTCCCTCTCTCTCTCTCTCTCTCTCTCTCTCTCTCTCTCTTTTTCTCTCTTTCTCTCTCCCAAGCCCTATGTGAGTCTGTTCACACTCATAAGTGTTGAAATACATAAAGAAATAAACATGCTCTAGAAAGACTTTTGCATTTTTTTTTTTTTGCATTGCCCACAGAACGATATAAGACTGGAATCAGGAATGAAATTATATGTGTGAGAATTGTAGGACCCTGGGCAATGAACAGTGATGATTTAAATTCCAAACAGAAATATAGGATAGAAACAGACAAATGGCAAGGCTGATGTGACCAAAAAAAAAAAGAAAAGAAAAAGAAAAAAAACCAAACCAAACCAAACCATAACAAAAAAACCCAAAAATCAAAAAAACAAAACAAAACAAAACAAAAAAAACAACCAACCAAACAAACAAACAAAAAACTGCAGAAGGAGCAGGTCATATTCCCCCACTCTTATTGGACAATGTGCTCTTTAAGAAGAGCACCATTTTTGTTTCATCAGCAGACACCAGGCATTCAAAGTAGAGGTTTTAGCACTCAGTGCTAGGGTTGCTGAGAAGGAGAGATCCATTAGAGAACAGAATAAAAACAACCTTCAACTCCGACTTCCCATGAATCTTTGCAGATCAAAACTCTTTCTAGTCGACACTAAACTGGAGAAGATTAAAAAGCTAAATGGCACTATTTATAGTTTTTGTTTAACTACTAAAGAAAATATTAGACCAACGTCTCAGAGTCATCATGTGGGGAGTGACATGTGGATAAAAATACTCTCCTCGGGAAATATCCAATCAGCCCAAAGACTTCCCCTAGCAAACAGAAAGAGAATGGTGCTGACTTGCATTAAAGCTGATTTGCAAACAACACCACATGACTTACCACCCGTACAGGGCCCTGCCCTTTGTCTTTTCTCTTTCTAAGAGTCCCAAGGATGCAAGCTAATGGTCTCCAAGGCACGTGTCTGACTTCTCTGGACAACTGTCCCAGCAGACTGTCTTCTCTGCTTTTCTGTAAAGCATGGCTAGCTGATGATTTTTTTTTTTTTTTTTTTTGGCCTTGTTTTTTACTTTTTGCAGTGCTAAGAATTTTCAATTTCCCTGAGTGTCTGCACATGCCAGGTGAGTGAGTGCATTACCAGTGAGATGCACTGTTGGCCTTGTTACAGGCAGTGCAAGCTAGTCTCAAAGTCACAACCTCCCAGCTCCTACCTCTCAGCATTTCAGGTGTGTGCCCCATACTTGGAAGGTTTCCAGATTTTTAACCCCAAATACATTTTCCCCTTTTGCTTATTGGAATAATAATAAAAAGGAGTAGTTGCTCATCTAACTTCTAAGGAGGAGAAGTTCAAATTAGGACTGAAAAATGGATGTTTTAGACAGGCTTTTACAGGAAGTCTATATTTTTGGAAGGTTTTTCAAAAAAAACTGCAGAATATTAAAAGTTGTATCCACCTATAAGTGTGCTGAAAGCTGCTCATGGAGGGAACATCTTCTCCTTCATAGTCACAAAAGAAACTATTAGTCTTTTCTGGAAACCAGATTCCAGTGCCCCTTTGAAGTGTCATGTCACGTCGGGATCACTCACCATCTAATGAGAACGACTGACACTGTTCATCTTCAAATCTGGCTGACAAACACACCAGGTTTTCAAAATGATTCACTCTCCGTACAGAAAGATGGGAATTTTTCTTCTTCTTCTTCTTCTTCTTCTTCTTCTTCTTCTTCTTCTTCTTCTTCTTCTTCTTCTTCTTCTTCTTTTAAATGTTTATTTTGTTGTATTTATTTATTTCTCTCATGTGAGAGCTGTATCGTGATCTGGTCACTCTGTATATGGCATGATGTCTGGAGAAGGACATGTTCTTCTTGTCCCTTCTCGCTGCTTTCACAGAAGCTTTAAACAACTTGCTTACTACAAAGCAAGACTCACTGTCATTTCTGAAAATATGGGAGCCCAGTCCTTCATGGACTTGGAAAACATGCTTCTACAAGGAAATGAATAAAAGTCTAGCTAGTAAGCTCCGATTGTTTATTTGCTTGTTTGTTATCTTCATTATGAATAAGGTTGTAGATAGCATAGCCTGTGCACAAACCTCCTGGCCTTCCATCTTTCTTTGTGTTGTGATTTCTAAGGCTCTACAAGACTCAGATATGGACCTCCTGGCCTTCCATCTTTCTTTGTGTTGTGATTTCTAAGACTCTACAAGACTCAGATATGGCATCCACAAACTGTACCAGTTATATCCATGATTAATATAATCATCATAATCTATGATTATAATGTTTAAGAAGACTAATGTTTGTATATTTTTCAAAATTTAAAACACCATATATATTTTAAAATAAGAAAGAACTACTAATTGGTGTTATTAATGATGTTTTCTGCTTCTAATTGCATTTTTCTATGAGGTAGTGTGGAAAATATAGAAACATCAGTATTTTAAAATATTAAGACTAACACATAAATATGTATGTATTATATTATAAATATATAATAAAATTATATATAAGCATATACTTGTAGCAATATGTGTCAGTAATTTCTCTGTTACTCTTGGTATCTCTATGCCTCAGTAAGCAAATATCACCACTGTGCCCATACCCAAAGCACAGCCTGGACTATTTCTTGAAAGAGTCTTCTTAAGCAAGGAGGCTCTTTTCCTGTCATTCTTTGCTTTGTAGAACTGGGGAGGAAAGCAAGTAGACTAATTTAAAGTCACCCCTTATGTAAGTTGTCTTTTATTTAAAAATAATACGTATTGATCATATAAAAGTTTTCATAATGATGTTTTCACGTATGTGACTAATAATGTACTTCATTTTCATTCACCCTCCAGTTATCACCATTTGCGCTCCCTTTCCCCTGTCACTGACCTTTCTCTTCTCATATAGTCTCTCTTCTCAAATAATATGTGTTGTATCTGTTTCTGAGTCTGGCTTATTTCATGCAAATTGATGATCTCTATTTTTACCTATTTCCTGAAAACAACATAATATTGTTCTTTGTTACAGATGAACAACACATGACTATGTGTACCTACCACATAATTTTGTTCTTTTATCTGTTGATGGGCACTTGAGCAGAGTGCGTAATTTAGCTTCATGGTAAATAGAAAACATGAGTGTTTAAGCATCACTGTTGTGTGTTCACCTACTAGATTTCTTCAGGTGTATGCCCAGGAGTAGTATAGCTGTTCCCTAAAGTACTTGTATGCTTAGTGCTCATTAAGTTTAATTATTTATTTTATGTGTATGTATGAATATTTTTGCCTGCATGTATGTCTCTGAACCACATGCATATTTGTTGCCCAAGGGAGCCAGCAGAGGGCATCAGATTCCCCTGAGACAGCTGTTCCAGACGGTTGTAAGTCACCAAGTGGGTGTGGGGGTTTGAATCTGAGTTCTCTTGGGGAGCAGCGGCAAGCACAGTCAGAGGCTAAGCTCTCTACAGCCCATGCTTAGATTTCTTAGGAAGTTCTGTAAAATATACTCACTACTTACACATTTCTTTCCGTTTCAGGGTGGGAAGGGTCTTCATCTTCTAGGATCTTTTTTAATAGGTTTATTTTTGTTATATGTGCTAAAATTTTCATTATAGAAGCCTTTTGCCTCCTTGGTTGGATTTAACTGAAAGATTATTTTTCCTTGGAGTATTCTGACTGTGGCTATTTTTCTTCTTTACTGTGTCCTTTACATGTACATAGAAAGCTATAGTTTTATAGACTGACCTTTGTTCTTCTCAGTTGCTGAAAGAATTTGTCAGGCCAAAGTTTTACAATGAGTTCTTTAGGTTCTTAGTCTTTTTATGCATGTTTTTATGGGTATGTATGTATGTACATATGTCTGAGTGAATGAATGTATATGTGTATTGAAAATAGAGTCTTCTCTCATGCAGTACATACTGACCACACTTTCCCCTTCCTTCCCTCTTCCCAGCCTCTCTCTCATCCTCCCCTTTTCATTTCCTTTCAGGACGCCAAGAAACCCCAGCCAAACACAACAAAACAAGATACAACAAGACAATAAAAAATCCTCATATTGAGTCTGTACAAGGCAACCCTGCCTAATCTTCTTTTTTTTCATTTATTAATCCTTCTCTCATACAGAACATCGTGACTGCAGCTTCCTTTTCCTCCACTTCTCCAAGTTTACACACACATACACAACACACACACACACACACACACACACACACACACATACACACCTCCTCTCCCGCGGATTCACTGCTCCTCCATTTCCCTTCAGAGAAGAACATGCCTCCCAGTGATACCAGCCAGTAGATTCTTAATGTTAAGTATAGTATCATATTATCTGCAATGAGGTATATTTTGGTTGTTTTAATTTCCTATTTATAACTCTTTTGTTTTGTTTCATGTCCGATTGTTCTAGCTAAGACATTGAGTACTGTATTGGTTGACAGTGGTGAGGGTGGAACTCTTTTCTCCTTCCCAACTATAGAGAGAATGCTTTCAGACTTTATCCAGTCAGTATAAATTTGATCATAGATTTTTGGCATGTTGAAGTAATGTTCCTCTGTTCCTGGTTACTGGAGGATTCCTTCATTAAAATTAATTGATTTATTAAATTTGCATCCTGGTTGTGGCCCCCCTCCCTCGTCCCCTCCCAGTCCCATTCTCCCTCTTTCATCTTTATCCCGCACCCCTATTCCTCAGAAAAAGGGAAGGCCCCTACTCACCCACCCCAGCTCATCTAGTTGAATCAAGACTGAACATGTCCTTTTCTCCTGTGGCCTGACAATTCAGTCCTGCGGGGAAGAAGTGATCAAAAAGAGGGTAGTTGAGTCCATGTCACGGACAATCCCCACTCAACAACATTAGAGAACCTATGTGGAGGGAATGTGAACTTCCCTTAGACTGGGCCCAATATGAAAGCAGTTTTGGGTGGCTTGACCCCATTGAGACCCCACTGACACCACACTGAGATAAACTTCTTTAATAGACTGCGGGGAGGCATTTGGGCCCAGGACTGAAGACAGGGGCAGGTGGGAGGGAGAACTTTGACCAGGCTATTGTATTACAAAACGACCATCAATGAGAGGAAAGAACCAGAGAGAGAAAGAGAGGCATCAGAGGTTCTGGTCCCAGAAGCTTTGGGGGTTGGAGGATTCATAGTGAGCAGCTAGCCCCAGAGAGAGGCCTCCAGGTTTGGTCCACGGAGAGTGCAGCTTCCTCTGTCAAGTAGAGGATCAGCTAGATTCCCGGAGAATTACGCCAAGGAATTCGCCCCGCGGAACTGCTGCCCAGAAGGTTACATTCTTGTTCTCCTTAATCTCCTTTCCCTCCTGTTTAGGGTAGTTGGGTTGTAAGGAAAGTGCATTCATTTAATAAATTCATAATAAAGTTTAATTGTTAAGGATCCAGAGCCAACAGACCTACATGAAGCCAGAGCTGCCCATCAGTTAATCGGTGTAGGGGGCCTAAGTCCAGTCTATGCATGGTCTATACTTGGTGCTTCAGTCTCCACAAGCCTCCCTGGTCCCGGGTTAGTTGGCTCTGTTGGTCTTCTAGTGGAGCTCCTGTCATCTCCAGATCATTTTCTCCTCAAGGAAATCATGAAAATGTCAGGCCAATGGGTTGAACTAGAAAAGAGCATCCTGAGTGAGGCAACACAAACCCAGAAAGACACACATGGTATATACTCACTTATAAGTGGCTTTTAGCCACACACTACCAGATAAAGATACTACAATTCACAAATCCAATGAAATACATAACAAAGGGGACCCAAAGAAGGATGCTTAAAATTCAGTCAGAAGGGGAAGGAGAATAGACAGTGGTAGTTGTTGAGAGAGGAAACAAGGTAGAAGACAAAGCACAGAGAGAAATGAGTGTGGAGATCAGACCTGGGGAAAGCAGGGACAGGAGGACAAAAGGCCTACAGAGAAAAAAGAAACCGCATGCAGGAGCATCTCTGTGACAAGTTGGAGACCTAAGTCAGAGCAGTTTCCCGGGGAGTGGGGGACATGAGAGGGACTCTAGCTGAGACTCCTAGTAGAAGAGGCCATGGAGACTAAAAAGGATACCTCATAACTAGGCAAGACTCCTAGTGTCAGAAGGGGAACACCAGCACACCAACAGTAGCTTCAATCCAAACCATCCTGCCTACAAAACCTTCAGGGATAAAGATACAGTGGAGATTAAGGGAATGCCTGGACCAACTCATGACCCACCCCATGGGAGAGAGCCAACCCCCAACACTATTAATGATACTCTGGTATTCTGGCAGACTGCAGCCTAGCAGAGCTGTCCTCTGAGAAGCTCCACCCAACAGCAATTCGAAAAAGATGCAGAGACTCACAGCCAAACATTAGGCCAAGTACAGGGAGTCTAGAAGATTTATCTTAGGCTGTGTTAAATTTGTCAAAGGCTTTTTACTGTGTCTCTTAGAATGCTCATGTGACCTCTGTTCTTGATGCATTTATGTAACAATGCTGTGTTACACATTGATCTACCTACGCTGTCTCCTTTCTTCCTTTGAATGACACAAACATCATCATGACATTTACTATTTTCACACATTTGTGAAATTATTTTGTAAGTAGGTTTGCAGAATTTTTCAGTCTATGTGGATTAAAGATATCAGTTTATAGCTTTCTCTTTATGTTGCATCCTTCTTTGAATTTGGCCTTAGGCTAATACCGGCTCCATAGAATGAGTTTGGCAGTTATTCTTCCCTCTTTATTTCTGATGCTCTTTTCTCAGAATATAGGAACTCACTTATAACCTGACAGAATCTCAAGCAAGATTCTTCCAAGTCACCATCTTTCCTGGGAGCCTCAACCTGACCTCAAACGCTTTCTTTCGAATCATTGCTTTCTGTCTTCCCACCCTCTTCCATTCAATAGGGGCCAGAAATTGGATGGTTGAGTTTTTTGTAACCACATTTTCAGTTCTTTTTGATGGCCATGTGTCAAGTGGGCTAACACAATGAAATCCAAAGGTTCAGATAGATTCTGTGCAGATCTGTAACACTGTTATTGCCCAGTGGAGCCTAAGAGACTTTCTCGTCGACATTTACTGTTAGATTGGCAAACTTGCACAAGACAGGTCACAAGTTAAGTATGTACATACTAACACACAGTACTTTCTCCTGAACTATCAAAGTATCTATTTTTGGCAAAGACTTTATGTAAAGTCAGCAATATTGTACACTAAAAATGTCTAAGGATGCTCTCTCCTTTATAACAGCAATGAAAAAAATGGGAAAATGTTGCCAGAATTAACTTTATTTTTAGAATGCTGGCAATTAACCAAAGCATCATTCTGGAGAGGCTTTATTTTTTAAAAATGGCAAAATATTGGTACGAACATTGAATTTGCTCTATATCCATCCTTATTTCTCCAGCTTTATAGTAGCCTGAAATGAATGGTCATCCACTACCAGAGACTAGCAACCAGCAGGTTAGAGAGAACAAAAAGTCATTGGAAACTTCCTAAAGCCCTCTTTGCTAACGATTTCCAGGTTTTTCACCCATCTACTGAATCCCTGAAACAGCCAGTTGAAAGGCTCATTTTATTTTGCAAAATTCGAGATAATCAGTAAAATAAAATAAAGCAAAATGAAATAAATATATTATGTATACACATGATATGATATATACCATATGTACATGTATACAATATATACATATATCCACCTGGGTTTGGCTTCGAGCACCAGCATGTTGGTTCACAACCATCCTTAACTCCAGTTCCAGGGCATCTGACACTTTCTTCTGATTTCTATGGGCACCAGATAAACACATATTTCATAAGTATATGTGTAGATAAAAGTATTCACACATTAAAAAACTTTTAGTGAACATAAAATCTGCATAAATAATATATTGATTGTTCTTACTACGAAAAATTATTTTATGAAAATGACATATATATATACTATTAGCATATAAATGAACTATGTACCACTATTTATAACAAAATGGAACTGAAATCCAAAATAAGGTTTGATTAGTGCACACAGTATGCATGTGTGGAAACATGCAAAAGCCCACTAATATATACAATCTATATTTGTTAATCAGTTTCCACACAGGAAAAGCATCAACATAATCTTCTTGAGATTAAAGATCGACCAGTTAAAACAGAGAAATCACAGCTCATTCTACATACTTCATAGTAAAAGATTTCAATGTTTCCTTTGAAGATCACGAGAAAGACACAAATGCCTTCTCTAACCATTTGATATTTTGCTGGGCATTTTGGTGAAAACGATTAGATGATAAAATAAAATAAAAATAAAAGGTCTCCAGATTGATACGAGGAATTGATTAGTCTATTGTTATCTGAGAATGAACCAGTATCATATATAGGAACTACTTATGAATAAGCAAAAAAAATATATTTCTACAACAAATATGTCCAGCCAAGATGTAGGATACGTGTATTATGAAATCAATTTTCTTCTCTATACTTACAATAAATTTGTGAAATAATATGAAGGAAATAGTTTCATGGCAAAAACATGAAAAATAAAATGTTTATAAAAAGTAATACAAGTTAATACCCACTTATAAGTAAGTATATACCATGTGTGTCTT
Organism: Acomys russatus; assembly: GCF_903995435.1. Taxonomy (NCBI): domain Eukaryota; kingdom Metazoa; phylum Chordata; class Mammalia; order Rodentia; family Muridae; genus Acomys; species Acomys russatus. Next base: position 67,661,655 of record NC_067139.1, read on the forward strand.
TCTGGGCCTGGGAATTTTTATGAATAAAAATGAGAAAACAGATGCAGAGGCTGTCAACCAAACATTAGGCAGAGCTTGGGGAATACTGTGGAAGATTGGAATGAAGGATTGTAGGAGGCAGAGGATCAAGGACACCGTAAGAAAACCTACAGAATCAACTAACCTGGGCTCATTGGGACTCATAGAGACTGAGCTGCCAACCAGCGAGCCTGCATGGAACTGACCTAGGCCCTCTGCATGCACATATGCAACAGTTGTGTAGCTTGGCCTTTTTCTGGGACTTGTAAGAGCAGAGCAAGGGCTGTCTATGATTCTGTTTCCTACCATTGGAACCCTTTCCCTTAATTGGGCTGCCTCTTCTAACCTCAACAGGAGAAGAGGAGCCTAGTCTTACTGCAACTTGGTAAGCCAAGATGAGTTTATATCCATGGGAGGCCTTCCTCTTTCTGAAGAGAAAGAGAGGAGAAGTGGATGGGGAAAGGTATAGGGAAAAGAACTGAGAGGAGAGGAGGGAAGGGAAACTGGTCAGAGTGGTTAATTGAATTAATTGAGTTAATTAATTTATAAAATAAACAGGTAAAAAGTAGCAAAATCATTTGTGAAAAAAGAACAAAATTGAAAAATTAATCTCTGGCTTCAAATTTAATATCAATACAAAGCTCTATTATGTCATCACCGTTAATTGCATAAAGACAGAGATAGTTACAGGTCTGGAAATATACCCACATGCAAAGTTTCCTGCAAGTGACTCAAGAATACTCACTGAAGTAAGAATGGTCTATCAACAAATGATGCTCTCAAAACCCGACCACACAGGAGCAAGAAGGAGCTAGACAGTAGGAACTCAAAAGGTAACGAGGGCCCAAGATAACAGTGCATTCTACTAAATGTTTTGAGAAAATGTGTGCAAATCACTGTGAGAAAAATCAGATATAGTATAAATCCACAATATTTCAAAATATTGAAGGACATTATCGCAAAAGTTTAAGACAACTACAGAACGGATGGGAAGTTTTGAAAATCATATATCTTATAAATGCACAATGCCCAGAATATGCAGCAGTAAAAACATCACATTTTTCAAATAGACAGTGAGTTTAAACTGATGCTTCTGTTTTAAATTAGTTGAAAATACACTGAGCATAAGTGTTCTTGGAGGTATTTAGAAAAATTCAAAGGGTAGCAATAAGCATGTATTTCATTTCCACTGGGGTGCTATTGTTTCAAAAAAAAAAAAAACAATGATCAAATTGCGGGCACCAGAATTCATGTCAGAGGCAGTCCCCACTCTCACCACTAACTGTGGATAATGAGTTGTCCATTGGCTAGATCTGAACAGGGGTCTAGGTTTACTGCATGCATTGTCCTTGGTTGATACCACAGTTTGTCCAGGTCTCCCTGGGTCCAGATCCTCCAGCCTTGATGGTATCCATATGGGTCACTTCCCCTTGGTAGGGAGGCCCAGTGACACAGAGAAGATGGGAAGCAGGCTATCCTGATGCTACCTGATAGGCTGTGGTCATATGATGGGGGAAGAGGTCCGCTTCTGTCAGAGGCATAGGGGAGGGGGAAAGAGGGAAGGAGGGTGAGAATGAAAAGATATAAGTGAGGGGATAACAATTGGGATGTAATCTGAATATAATAAAAAATTTAATAAAACATATTTCAAAAAAAGAAAACAAACAAAGACAATGAAAGTAGTCATAAAGTATGTTTTTAAAAGACGAAAGCCTACAATATGATGTGACTTCTTACATGTGTGAAGACATCTGTGAAGGTAATCATGAGCAATTTCTAATGGGAGCCAGTGGATTTTTCCCACATTCAAACTGAAGATGTGGCCACATGTCGGGAGTAAGTGTCCTGAATGGTGAATATTGAGTGGAGGGGTCTAAAGATGAGAGATAAAGAAGACAAAGATGAGGAAATAAAGAAAATAAAACCAAGTGACTGGGACCAGGAGGTCTTGCATAAGCTGACGACCTTTGCCAAGCAAGTTTATTAAGTACAGTGCCTCATGTACTATTAGCTGGAGCACAAGATCAGCAGAGAGCTAAGTCAGACAATGTTGGCAAAAAGAACATGGGATTCCTCAAACACAGGTGCCTTGGAACTTACAACCACAGCCCAGGGGGGAGGAATTGAGCTCCAGAAGCCAGAACCTTGACTTGTCTGAGGCCCTGCCTCCTGTTGTAGACCGGACTTGCCAAGTTCATTCCTGGACAAGGATGCAGAACTAACGTTTCCTTTCATCAGAGCTTCTGACATCGTTTTGGGTCCATAGGCTCCTCACTAACACCATGACAGAATCAAGGCCTGGCACAGTAAGTAGGGGGTAGAAATCAGTGAGGTTTGTTGAGATAAAGTGCCAAGTCAATTCAGTTGCTTTAACACTCAAAATCTGCTTAAGATGCTAAATAATAAGCCTGTTAAGAGTGCCTGGTTGCCAGGTCCCTGTTGTGTGAAACTGCAGCAACCAAATGCTAAGAAGAAATATTAACTCAAAACCAGAACCAATACTAAAATGCTACTTGAAATACTCAGAAAAGCCATATCCCAAAAGTCCCAAACAACCAATTTAGAAGACTTTGCTACCGCACAATGACAGACTATCTATAGCTTTCATGTTCTGAGGAGAAACAGCTCTTAAGAATGCACAGTTACAGCAGTTCATTCTGGAGGAAAGATACTTTGCTTATGAGTAACTCAAAAGTCATAAAACTCAGACAAAAATAGTGGGTAAGTCACTTCTGTAACTTACATGGCACCACAGACTCATTGTTAAGGACAATAGAAGTTCTACATGTTATTAGATTCGTATTTCCTTACACAGTTTTGCACAAAAATAATATTCCCATTGGTTGGGTACGTACCTTTCTGTAGAGTTCCCTCTCTACCATCTCTAAGAGCCTGTGTTTAGTTCCGAGCACTGGAGGAAGGAAAGAAGCAGTGGAAGCAGGCAGGGAAGCCAGTGTTCCCTGCATTCATGCTTTGGCAAACATTCTAAGCGTCATCACAGAGCACAACATTTAAAAGAGGCTCTCTCTCCATTCCTCTTCAACCCTTGCCTCTTGTTCTGCCACAAAAGAGAGGGGTTTACCTTTTTTTTGAGTTCAAGACAAAAATTGCAAATTGAAGACAACAAATACTCGGCTAACTGGGCACATGAAATTACCATCCCAGAATGGGGGTGGCGGGGGGGGGGCGAGCGCTGGAAAGAAAACAGGTTAGTGAAGAAGGTTTTGAATTTGTCAGGGGCACATGCAGTTGAAAAAGCCTACTTGTCAAGTGATAACAGACAGCGAGTGGTTGGAAATAGAGGTTTGCCACTTCCAGGGAAGATAATGACATACACAAAGTAAGACATGCTAACTTGATACTTTGTTTCTGTTTGTGTTTGCTGTTATTCTTATACACAAAATGCATCCACTGAAGAGTGGAGAAGTGGGATTTCCCCACATGCATTCTGTGCTGCCTTTGGCTCCCCAACCTTGCCATGAAAAACTTCTTCTCTTATAAATTGAATATGACTTGACATTGTGTGCCTTGAATTCATGCGGAACTGGTCTCAGGAGGCAGGCTACCTTGCAACTGGAGAGCATATAACATGCCATTTTCCCACTGGTTTTACCTTCATGTTGAATTCACCAAAAAGGCGTCTGAAATATAAATGAATTCTTAGCTAGGGCCACATAGAAAGTAAAAATAAAAAATAAAAAAAATAAATGTCTTTGGATTAAATGTAATCTGCTTTGTTTTATTTTGCTTTTTGTTGGGTTGGGACAGAGTTTCATTAAGTCACTCCAGTTAGGCTTTAACTCAACATTTTCCTGCCTGCCTCTACCACTCATGTGCTGGCGTCAGACTCACAGGCAACATCACCTAGAATATTTTGAACAGTTTAGTATATTATCGCTATAAAAATTATGAGAGACTTAAAACTTGAACTGTGCTTGGAACTGTAAAAGTTTTGAGAACTAAAGTTATAACCTAAAATGTTTTTGTATTTAAGCATTATTTTGACCAAAAAATAAAGTTGAGCTTTTTTGGTAATAGTCATTATATTCCTTGTTTTTCTTAAAACTTATCTATTTAAATCAGTTCCAACACACATTCCTCTTTCTATATTCATGTTTTGCTTACAATCCATGTTGAGATCAATCCAATCTATTTTGGATGGACGGGTTCTGTCAACTCAGCCCTCTGTCACTGTCATGGTATTTCTACCAACTGTCTTCTTTGCCAAGTGATTTATTAGTTCAGATTATGGCCATTTGCAAACATAGGAACTTCCGTAGTGGTACTCATTGCACTAAATCAAAGCACAGAAATGCAAGTATTTGTTTGGCTGGACAGGGAGTTTGTAAATGCTACATAATCACAATCCAGAAAGATAAAGATAGATGGTGCCCTGCAAGCCAAATGTTATCTTTCTGTTTGTCTTGAATATAAATGCATGTCTGGGAAAGTCAGAAACATCTTTTAGAAATAACTCTGAATAAAAAAGTAAGTTTGGATCCCAGCTCTATCGCTTTAAAGGCTAAGTTATGGGCAAACAGCTAGTGTATGTGAATTTAACAATCTCATCAGGAGGACTGGAGAAATAGTTCAGTGGTTCAGAGCACTGGCGTTATCCTGGGGAAAGTGGATCAATTCCTGGCACCCAAATGACAGCTGACAAGCATCTGTAAGTCTCGTTCTAGGGCCTTGGCGGACTTCTGTTGACCAACGGCACTGCACACATACGGTACATACATACTTACTGGCAAAAACACCCATACATATAAAATAATAAAAATAAATCTACAGAAATATTCAAATCTGTAAATGCCTTCAGGAGCAAGTTCTGCACTGCTACTTAAAGACAAACTATCATAATGTATATGGGTGACAGACATCCATTATTATCCTGCTGTGGGAGACAAAATCTCAACAGATAATCGTTCCAGGAAAGAAAATGTTAGTTGACAAATGTGTTGTAAGTAATGAAGACATAGAATCAAGAGAAACATTACCATCAAGCCCCCTACTCATTGTTTTAAAGATGTGTCACCTTTTATTTTCTTTCAGAGATATGAGTCACCTTATGGAGATATGTGTAATCTTAAGTGAACCCCTATTGTCCCCTTTAGAGAAAGAAGATGAAAAAGAAATCCAAGTGGCTTCCTCTTCAGCGTCATGCAGCTCTGCAGGCACTCTCTTTTATCCATGGACCTTTTGGAAATAATTCAGGGCTATATAATAGGAAGTCCTTACTCTCGTCTCTTCATTTAAAGAGGAACCGCTATCTCTGGATGGACTTTGTGGCTCCACTTTGTGTAGCCTGTAGTTCATTATAGGGCATATGGTCTCTTTAGTAAATGGACAGTTGCCAGGTTTCACATCCATCATGAAGATCTGGCGAGAAACAGGTTTAGTCATCAGGTCCCTGACATGTTCAGAGAGCATTCAGATGATGCAGGACATGGTCAATAATATTTGTTTTGTTTTGATGTCTGTGTTATGATTTGCCTTGACAGGAACATTCTCCTTCCATGTACACTACTATGATACTTTATAAAAGACATAGCTCATTTTACTTTTCAGAGTGATGGGGGTGGGAGAGAAAGCCTGAGTTGTGATTTAGTGTATCTGTAGTCTAGGAATTTTTTCTTACTTTCCTCCTTTCCTCACAAGGCAAGGCTCTGTTTCTCTAGAATTTTAAATCCCATAGTCTTTATATTGGGAGATCCCAGGATGCAGCAGGAATTGGAATTCAGCAGGAACAAGGTGAATTGCTGCCAAATTAATTTCCTCCCAAATTGACTTCATAATTATATTATTCAAACATGTAAGTGTTCCTTTAAGATGGCCAGAAAGATGAGTAGAAAGGATGTTTCCTTGAAACAACCAATACCTCAGACAGCAAATAGATAGGCTGAAATATAAGCATACCCCGTACACATGTGACAAGCTGCACAGGGACAGTGCCCTGACAGGGAAGCAGGGAGAGCTGTGGGGAGAGTGCTCTAGAGACTCAGCCTCCATTCAGAGTCTGATTACCTTATCGTGGACAGAGCTTGACAGTAGATCCTTCATTTCTATGGCAAATTTGTTCTGAGACTAAGTTGCCAGGCAAAGTTTTAGGACAGCCAAAGAAAGAGGCCATTAGAAATGTCAGAAGAATCAAAACACTAGTCCAAGGGATACGTACCATGAAAAACTTTACTTACCAAGAAAGTGGGTCAGAGGAGAGGACATCCTATTGAGACTTTAGGCGAGAGTAGCATGGAAGAATGGGGAAATAGTAGGACCCAGAGGGTCCTGGAAACCTACAAGAAGAACTTTATGACAGGCAGATCTGGGTCCTGGGGTCTTCTTCAAACTAAGGCACCAGCCAAGGAGAATATAGGCATTAAACTTCGAACCCCAAGACCTAGCCGATGAACATGATATTGTCCACCGTTGAGTGGAGAGTGAGATCTGACTCTCACACGAACTCTGGTGCCCCTTTTCTGACCACGTCCCCTGGATGGGGAGGCCTGGCGGCACTCAGAGGAAGGATAGCAAGTTACCAAGAAGAGACTCGATATTCCAAGAGCATAGATAGGGGGAGGAGGTCTCCCTCAATCACAGACATAGGAGAGGGGAGAAGGGGGGAAGCGGGAGGGAGGGAAGAATGGGAGGAAACAGGGGAAGGGCTAACAATCGAGATGTAATATGAATAAATTAATAAAAAAATGTAAAAAAAAACAAATAAAGCTGCTGTGAACTTAAAAAAAAAAAAGAAATGTCAGAAGAATTAAAAGTCCTCATTTTACATATGAAAGAAAGTTTAGAAAGAGCCTTGGGAATGGAGGAAGGTGGAGGAGAAAGGAAATGTTGTTTTTCCAGTGCCGGGAATCTAACTAGGACCTTCTGTATGTACATCAAACATATGCTCTAACAGTGAACTCAGTTCCCAACCCTGAAAGAATTTGAGGAGTTCAAAAGACCTAAGTGGAAATAAAGGAAAAAAATGGGGGTAAATTTTGTCATTTAGAGGGCATTACATGTTTCATCACCTGGCACATTTAAATGCCACACATTGGGGATTACAGAGTCTTTCTGAGAGGATGCTCTATGCGCAGATATGTGTGGCATTTGCATGCTATGAATGAGATTTCCTGGAAAGAAGCTGTAGAGACTGATTGGTGCGTTAGAGCTGCAGTGCTATGGAATGATTGGAATGTAACAAGCCCAGAGGCTAAGCACCTTAGCTTGGCCTAGCTTTAGGCCACCCAGGACAGCCACTCCTTCTCTGTATCTGTGAGGGTGAGAACCTTATAGCTAATGGATAAAAGCCTTTGAAATCTATTAACTTAGTAGCTTCCCCCACCCTGCTGTCATGACTTGCCTGATATGCCCACTAAAGTATTTTAAACTTGCCTTGATTTATAAGTTTCGTTGTTCTGTAAAACTATACAATTTCATGAAACTACTTTCATGTAGAAAACATAGAATTTGGGGTAACCTAAATCTGTATTTCTGAGCCATAGTCACTCAAATAAGTTCCAGAAGTATCTCCTCTTCTTTGTAAGATGGGAGCTCTGAATTTTGTACCTACAATATGTGTGTGCTTGTGCGTGCTGATGCCAGAAGCCATCACTGAGTGTTTTCTTTATCCATATCTTGTCTTATCCTCTCTCTCTCTCTCTCTCTCTCTCTCTCTCTCTCTCTCTCTCTCTCTCTTCCTCCTCTTTCCTTCTTCCTTCCTTTCTTTCTTTCTTTCTTTCTTTCTTTCTTTCTTTCTTTCTTTCTTCCTCTAAGACTACAGGTTCTCTCACTAAACTTGGTGGTCACCATTATTTCCTCAACTGACTGGCTGGCTAGCTAGTCCTCAGGGACTACATATCCCTTCCTCCCTGATGCTGAGGTTAGAGATGTGTGTGCCACTATGGCTGATTTCACATGAGTGCCTGGGATCCGAACTCGGGCCCTTGTACTTGCACAGCAAGCGTTTACCACACTGAACTCCTCAGTTACCATCTTCTAACTTCGCATTCATCATCTTTGTTATTGAATGTTAATCATTAAGTAGAGTGGATAATGCATGACACTGCTCATCTCATGTTAAATTAGACTAGCTTAAGGATGTGTGTTAAGTCCACACTGGAGTTCTGTTAACTGTCTTAGGCCATTATTCTCTCACAGCAGGGCAATGTCAAGTATCGTTAAGGTCTACCCATCACTGGTATTGGTTCCATGCACAACTCAGACTTGTAGGATGGAGAATGAAAACCATCACGCAGAGCAGTTAATTGGACATGCATTTATGGGAGGGCATTCAGTGAGGTGCTGGGATTAAGCACTCTCAAAAGCCATAATGATTATAACACATAAAAAAAGCTCCAATACCCTCTCCCTGCCCTCCTTTTTCCCACACCTTTCTTTCTCTTTTGGCTTCTGCATAGCCAGCCACTCATGCTCATCAATACCCCAAGCTGTACCCTATCCTGCAAGCTCCTTCCCAATGTTACCCATTTCTCTTTATGGTCACTTCTTTCTTCTACCCTTGCAGCTCTGTAGTATGTAGATCAACTTATTCTCTTTTTGTTGGCTTAATTTCCACTAATTATCAGGTATAACCATTTTTGTTTTGCTTATTCAGCTTAATTGTTGTGTGAACGTGTGTGTTGCGGGGGGCGGGGGAAGGAGATTCTTAAAGTGCTACATTACACTTTTGCAGGGAGTCGCATACCTTCAGGATGTGGGGGACTGAAGTCAAGAAAAAAAGGACACTGTCCAAGGAGCTGGAAGAAACATGGGCAAGTCAAAGCATCCTGATAAGGTGATGGATGTGTTTTTGTGTTGACAAACCTAAAGATATAATGTGAGTCTTAGAATTTATAATTATTTGTCTAATAGGCAGTTTTCTTATAAGAAGCACGTGAATTTTCTTACATGTCTTTAAGCCCCAGGTGTAGCTTATTTATGACATTCTAAATATCTTTGCTCAGAGCTTGAATTTGGCGGTGGCTGTCTGCCTAGAGAGCAAACATTAAATTGCCATAGTCAGCCTGTGCTCACAGTCCAGAAGACCGACCTCACTGGAGGGCATATACTCACTAAGTGACAGCCCTCTCAGCTTCCAGATGCCACTAGATGTCCCTCCTAGCCAGTACTGAAAAGCAAGCATGCTCCCATATATCCTGGGGCCTCTGAGGTGTAAAAGAGGTGTACATGGAGAGAGGCTCTTATGTGGTCAGATAGCATTTCTGCCTTATTCACAAAAGGTAGGGAACTATTTCCAACATGGCATTATGTCTGCGTTTAATATGTCTGTCTTACCATGATAGGGACTAGAGGACAAACTTGTTCATGCTAAATTAGACATTGCTTCCTGGGAGTGTTTCTGTAAAGAACAGAGGCAGAGCTGCCTGGTTTAGCCTTCCCCCATCCTTACAATGCCCAGGACCTCAGTCTCATTACTTTCGTCTGCTTTACAGTAGTCATAACCCTTTATTTTCTTTGTCTGGCTTGTTACATTGATAGGAAAACAATGGAGACTCCCAAAGTAATAATTGTGTTCAACATAGTTTAATAAACTTGTGACAGAGGCACCCTGTGATGACTGCTCAGGAGACATATTGAAGAGTAATCTTCTTGTCCACTGTGCTGAGGGCACTGTGACTTATCTCTAAACAACACAACAAAGGTTATGGGGATATCATTTCCATTGTTACAATACAATATATGGCAAAGGTAAATGATTTTTCAAGTAGATTTAAAATTCCTCATTTATTGACTTTTTGTGACTTAAGCTGGGTGAGCATGACCTGATCCTATCAGTTTTTTTAAAAAGGATCCAGAACTTTCTAGAAATGAAAGGTCCCAAGAGGAAGAGACTCTCATATTTTAGCCTATCTGTCAAATAAAATGCCAAGAATTCATCACTTACACGAACCTAAACTCTGCCATAAATCTAGCGAGGATCAGAAGAGGGTATTTCCAAGGAAAGCCTCCAAATGGAACCATGGTCTAACCAACAACTTGAACTGAATTTTTGTGAAACACTGATCTCAGAACTTGGTGAACCAGTCTCCAATCTTCTGAAGCACAAAAAAAGTATGAAGTGAAAAAGGGAAACTTTTAAGTCAAGAAGTTCGTAGGAATTTGTCATTCAGACAGTAACGTCACCACCAAGATTCAGTGCACTCGGCTGTATCAAGCGGCTCCTGCATAGTGTACCATGCAAGGCCTTGTGCTCTACTTCTCCTGCCTGAGTTTGAAAGGGCAAATGCACATCCCAGTCACAGTGTCCAGCTGGATCTTGGTAACAGAGTTTCATCACTACCTTATGATCGCTTCATTGTTCCTCAAGACCTGTTTTCTTCCTGTTCTCCTAAATGTATTTTCATACAATCAATATTTCTTCATCTCTGGGCCCAGTTGTCATTAACCCATGGATTGGGGTGACTTTGGTGGATTTATTTATAAACATTTTAAACAATAACAACTAACCACTTGGATAAAATTGTTAGTTTTTTTTTTTTAAGGTTTATAAGTTGGCTCTTGTGATAGTGACACAACTTATGTGAGGGTCCAGGTTTTTTTTTTTTTTAATTTATTTATTCTTGTTACATCTCAATGTTTATCCCATCCCTTGTATCCTCCCATTCCTCCCCCCCCCATTTTCCCATTATTCCCCTCCCCTATGACTGTTCCTGAGGGGGATTACCTCCCCCTGTATATTCTCATAGGGTATCAAGTCTCTTCTTGGCTACCTGCTGTCCTTCCTCTGAGTGCCACCAGGTCTCCCCCTCCAGGGGACATGGTCAAATGTGAGGCACCAGAGTACATGAGAAAGTCATATCACACTCTCCACTCAACTGTGGAGAATATTCTGACCATTGGCTAGATCTGGGAAGGGGTTTAAAGTTTACCTCCTGTATTGTCCTTGGCTGGTGCCTTAGTTTGAGCGGGACCCCTGGGCCCAAATCTGCCTATCATATTGTTCTACTTGTAGATTTCTAGGACCCTTTGTATCCTTTTATTTTGCTATTCTCCCATGTGTCTCTCATTTAGAGTCCCAATAGGATGCCCTCCCCTCTGTCCCAGTTTCCTGGTAAGTGAAGGCTTTCGTGGGACATGCCCCTTGGGCTAGTATGCAGATATAAGTGAGTATATACCATTTGATTCTTTCTGCTTCTGGGTTAACTCACTCATTATGATCATTTCTAGCTCAATCCACTTATCCACAAATTTCAGGAATTCCTTGTTTTTAATAGCTGAGTAGTATTCCATAGTGTATATGTACCACAGTTTCTTTATCCACTCTTCTACTGAGGGACACTTAGGCTGTTTCCATGTTCTGGCTATTATGAATAAGGCTGCTATGAACATGGTTGAGCACATTCTCTTGTTGTGTGCTGGAGCATCTTCTGGGTATATTCCAAGGAGTGGAATAGCTGGCTGAGAAACACTTAAAGAAATGCTCAACCTCCTTAGTCATCAGGGAAATGCAAATCAAAACAACTCTGAGATTCCATCTTACACCCATCAGAATGGCTAAGATCAAAAACTCAAGCGACACCACATGCTGGCGAGGATGTGGGGAGAGAGGAACACTCCTTCATTGCTGGTGGAAATGCAAACTAGTACAGCCACTTTGGAAATCTATCTGGTGCTATCTCAGAAAAATGGGAATAGGGCTTCCTCAAGACCCAGCTATTCCACTCCTTGGGTCCAGGTTTCTTGTCTGGAGATGAACTACTTTGATATTTTCTTCGTGAGGTAGACACTGGACCAGAGAAGACAGCAGGAGACCGTATGGGTTCCTTTGCCATTCCATTCAGTTGGCCCAGGGTCTTTTTCCTGGGAGAGAGGGCAAGGCTTCACTTCTCAGAGAAAATACTTGAAGCAAATGAAGACTTCTATTTTATCCCACGGGGCTGGGAACAAGGGAGACTATGTTAGTAGCATGATTCACTGTACAATCTTTTTGGTTGCATGGTCATGTGATATCTTACCTCCTAGTTTGTATGTAATATGTAGATTCTCATTCTAGACTTTAATTGACATAGTATCTGACCTTGCTCATAGGAGTAAGGCACAAACCTTAAGCCACAACAACCCAAAATACCTTCTTTGGAGAGCCACACAATATTAATTTCTATCTATAGAATTTAAATGAAAAATAAAAGAAAATTACCTACATTCTCTAATTTAATGTCACGATTTACAAGTTTTTTTCCTGAGTCTTGTTTGAACTAGACACCATGAATATTTTGTGTTTCTTATAGAAATGTAGAGGTTGAATATTGTTTTTACCCAACTAGGTCTTAATGGCATATAATCCCTAAATGAAAATTTCTGTATTGTTATGTAATTTTTGCCTTGATGGATCTTTTCTGATCATTTCCATGATTCCTATGACAGTCAGAATAAAAATATTTTTAATTCATGCTGATTAATTTTGTTTTATCTTATGTATATGGGTGTTTTTTTGAAGCATCTGATGTCTGTGGAGGTCAGAAAAAGGTACGGGGTCCCCCAGAACTAGAAGTACAGATGATTTTGAGCTGCCATGAGGATTCTGCAAATTGAACCTGGGATCTCTGGAAAAGAAATCAGTGTTCTTAACTGCTGAGCAATAGCCCCAATTCACATTTGTAGTTGAAGTAGTCATCTTATCTGAGAGCTGAGAAATAAAGTAGAATTTTTTAATCTTATTATTTAATTGTGTGTTTATGTGTATGTATGTGCCTCGTGTGCTTGCAGGAAGCCCTGGAGGCCAGAAGAGGGTACCGAGTGTGTCCTGGCAGTGGTGTTATAGATGGGGATGGGGTACATGTTAGGACCGGAACCCAGGATTCTGCGGGAATAGCAAGAACTCTTAAATGCAGAGCTGTCTTTAGCATGAAGCTAAAACTCTGCAGAGTATTGCTCCAATCTATGATGCCAGGAAACCAAAAGGGTCATTCATACAGAGTGCTTTGAATTTAAAGAAACACTATGCACCCAAACACATTTAAAGAAGCGTCCAGTTATTTTTTAAACTTTCGTTTTTCATAGGATTTATGTGGTTTTTTTTTTTTATTCACTAACTTGATTTCAGGCATTCTTACAATATAATTTTCTCACCTATATGCTCAGATGATCATTTTCATTTTTCTATAGGCTGCAGTGTTCTGACTTGTGCTCAGAGCTCACCTCCTCTTCCCCTATGCACTGAAATTGCATTCGCTTCTAAGATAGACTCGTAGACATAGGCAAGGACCCTTGTGCTAAACAGGAAGCCAAGACTGCTATGGATACCTAACACTTTCAGCTGACTTGCACATGGGGAAATGTAACTGAACATACTGATGTTCTTAGCTTTCCATCTTTAGCAAACAGTTTGAATCCTAATTGGCCATTTCTCAAAATCACAGACACCAAATTGAGGAAGAGAACTTACAGAATTCTATTAGAGCCAGACATGTCAGTACACGGTGGTGCATGTGGTTGTTCCCGCCTGGCAGGCTGAAGCAGACGGATCTTAAGTTGGAGACTACCATGTGCTACACAGTAAGATTTAATTTGGCCAAAAGAAGTCATGCATCTTAAACATGTACCTACATGTGCTCTGCCACATACCCTGATTGGAATATGGATGCTTCAATAAAACTAGCACACGAGTACATGTAAGGCAATTAGAGAAAGACTTCCATTATTTGTTTGGTCTCTCTCTGAAACAATTTTCAGTGCATGTTCAGAGCTGGTGTGATCTCAGTGTAATGTCTATATAGCAACCTGAAGAAGGTGTTTTTTTTTTTAAAAAAACTGCATGGTTTTTCAATACCAAAAAGTCAGCACTGAAAACATACATACAAGTAATATTATACAAACTGAGCCAGTGATATTTATGCATTTAGAAATATATACATATTTGTATATAATTAGATATGTACATATATAACATATATATATATTTGCATGAGACAATAATGAAAAAAGAAGGCATGGATTTGAAAGAGAACAAGGTCAGGCTTAGAGGGAGAGATGAGTAGATATGATTATATTATAGAGGTCAACAAAAACAACTAATAAAAAGAACACATTTCTTGCCCTGGTGATATGGCTCAGCAGGTAAGTCTGCTTGATACAAAGTCTGATATCAAATCTTATAACTCATGTCATGGAAGAAGAGAGATAAGTCCTGCAAATTGTTCTCAGACGCTGCACAGGTATATAATGGCAAGTGCATCCACACCCATGTGAATGTATACATATATGTGTGTGTGCGCGTGCACACACACACACACACACACACACACACACACACACACACACTAAATAAATAAATTTTAAATTTCTAATTTCTCCTCTAGGGATGATCCCTTAAATATTCTGAGATGACTCCTTAATATTATTGGATTTCAAAACATTTTGTGTAACAGAGTCAAGTTATATCATCCTATTTGTACAACATTAAAGCACTGTTACCATTTTCGTAGATTCTAATTTTTGACAAGAAAATTACAAGAGTTGCCACGAAATGTACTTATTCCTACACCAACGTCACAATAGTCCAGTTTATATTTCAGTAGTATTTCGGAGATTAGCACAGTATTGTGAAAAATACAACTTGGATTTAAGATTATATGGATCCATAGGCCGGCTCAGCCACTGGGCATCTAATTTCCTCATCAATGAACCTATGCTGTCAATGCTATGCAATTTTGAAAATCACAGTGAAGTCATTTATTCAAAGAACATGCACGATGTCTGACACAGGAATATCAGGGCTCACTCTAACTGCCCTAATAACCAGCCCCAGCTCCCGCATCACCCAGTAAAAAGCCAAAGAGCAGGACTTAAATGTCCACCACTTCCTACCTTGGAAAGCTCAGCCTGTGCCCCTACCCCTACCCCACCACCACCAAGAAATCCTATATAAACCCTCTCTTCTTCTCAGTTCTCTGATTTTTCTCTCCTGACCAGAGAAGCATCCAACTGTTGGGGAATGGTTTATGCACTGTGTATTCAAATGGTGATTTCTGGACTTTGTCTGGACTTTGGCACCATCGTTATTATTGAAGCATCTCCTGTCGCAATGTTGTGCAAAAAATTGCTTTCCATCACTTGTGATTGGTTAATAAAGAGCTGAACTTGCCAGGAGGAGGGTCCTAGGTAGAGAGCAAAACTGGTGTGTGTGTGTGTGTGTGTGTGTGTGTGTGTGTGTGTGTGTGTGTGTTAGTATGTGTGTGTGAGTGTGTTCGTTTCCAGGAGGGAGTTGCCAGTAGGACATGGATTAAGCAGAAACAATAGAGGAAAGCTAAGACAGCAGATAATGGGGCACATGGCTAGGAAACAGGCCAGGCCAGCAAAGTTGGGTTAGAATAAATACAAGTATCTTCCCAGCTATAGTGCTTGAATACAATAGGCTTCCATGTCATTATTTGGGGGCTATGGCAGACACAGGAAAACCTCTAGTTTTATAAGCACCCTCCTGAATTCTTCTCTCCCAATAAATCTCATGTGCAATTTATTGTGTAGTGTGACTTCATGGTATTCCTTGGCTCCTGTCTGCCAGCATACTTTTCCATCTGAGCTGTAGCACTTACATTGGTTCTGTGACTCGAATAGACTCTCTGGTGTGTGTGTTCTCTCTTGGGGTCTAAGCTGCATTGGGACCCCATCCCTCATCTCCAGCCTACCCACAACAGGCTCATCGTCTATCTCACTAACCACTTGGCACCCCATCCACCATTGGCAATTAGGGAAGCTTCCCCTTTGGTCAGTGTAAGCATTTCCCTGAGTCTGAGAAATGATCATTGAGCTTTTGGCGTCTCTCTGGCAATCTTTGAGATGGAGGTATCCCAGCCACAGTCTTTAAGGCTATGGCTAGCCCTCTTTATCTGACTCCAAGCCTTTACCCTTGGCAGTGCAACCCTGCATATTCTTTAAGACCAAGTGTGCTACTGCTCCCCTTCATGCGCTGTTCTTCTGCCTTGAGTTTTGGAACTGCTTGTAATCCCACAGCTGCCATAGGCCCTTTGTGGCTTTTCAACTCTGTTTCCTGACTTTTTCCTGTGGATAAGACCAGTCTCCTAGAGTTCATTTTTACCCTTCCCTTCTGGTGTCTACAAAAGCTCTGGTACCAGGCACTGAATCCCTCCTCTGACTTAGCCAGGCTAAGCTCCTGACTTGTCTTGCGAGCGGTGATGAGCCACTGAATGGCTTGGTCCTGTTATGTCTTTCCTGAGTCCTGGAGATGCCCACAACTACAGGCTTCAGTGACATTTTCCTTCCTCTCTCTCATGCATGAGAACAGTATCTTTTATACCCTCTCATTTCATCTTGGGATGCCTTTTAGAAAACCTGAAGCCTCTACTCTTGGCATCCAATCCAAAGGGCCCTAAATTGTTTACTTTTATAATTGAATTTGACATCAATATCTCTTAGATAATCAATCCAAATTGTGACATAGCAACACCATAGATCCCAGTATTATTCAAGACCTTTACAAATACTGTGAGAAACTGAAAGAAAAAATGGGAAGATTCCCATTGTTTACATTCATGCTTTCTCTTTTTTCTGGAATGAGTATGTCGCAATGTGGGAGCCAGAAGCAAGAACTAGCAAGAGGGGGAGATAGCAAAAGAACAGGGAAGCTACAGTGTGTACACACTCTGCATACACTCTTCCCTGCCTGGTGTATGTCTCAAGTCTCTCCTGCAGGGTCCTCTGTGTATAGCCAGCACTCAAAATTTTCCTATCTCTAAGCCTTCTTCTCAGCTTACTCTATTAAGTTTTACAGGGATACTGGTGTCTTTTTCGTATGAGTGTCATTGACTGATATTTTATGGTGTCCAACTTCAATTAAAACCTGACTCTTGCTGGGGGTGGGGGCAGAGTGGGGTGTGGCTTCCTGTCCTTTAGACCAAGCATCCTTGTTTAAAGGTTTGCTCCAAAATCTCTGTCCTGTTTCAAGCAAACCACCTGAGTATGTGACAGAGAAAGGAGAGCAAAACAAAATAGAGAGACAGACTGTTCCCAGACTGTTGATACTCATCTCATACTTTTTTTGGTTTTGGTTTAACTCGATAAAACTCTATAAGAACATATGGCTGACAGTCATCTTTGCTCAGGTTGGAATGGATGGATTTTGCCATATGACTTCACCCCCATCTTGATTAAAAGTGACCAAATGGCATAAGCCAACCAAGGGGAAAAAACTCTTCTTAGCTTTGAAGCCCAAGCAGGATGATTCCTCCACTGTTTTTGATTGTGCTAATGAGCCTTCTGCCCATCAGCCTCAATCCACATTCCCTTGTTTCCTTCTCCAGCCTCTTCCATTTTCCTTTCTCCATCCAATTCAATAGGTCACCCAAATCAATGCTCTCAGCTGCCTTCTTTCAGCCCACTGGCATCCCTTAGTCCTTCTTCTGCCTTCTCCTAATCCACCATGGGATCCCTTTCACCTCCTGTTACCAGGCCTAAACTGGCCATATTTCTCCCTTTGTGGATGGTTGCCTGGGTGGAAACGTTGGACAAGATATATGCCTCCATTTCATTAAATGAACCCTTTCATCGTTCATTCACAAAACACCAGGCTCAATACCCATTCTCTTTCCAAAGCCTTAAGGACTTTAGCATCTCATTTCCAATCTATTTAAAAAAATCTTCTAGGCCAGTTCAGGATCTCTGACTTATGAATTCAGCAGTGGTTCCTCTTTCCTGTTTAGTATTTAACCCCTATCCTCTACACCTTTCAGTTCTCTACCCTAGCCTCAAGGATGCCTTCTCTTCCATACCAGTCACAAAATATCTCCCATTTAATCAGACTGTCTGGGATGATCACCTTACCTCCCAGCTCACCTGGACTGTCCCATCTCAGGGGTTCCAGGACAGCCCAATCTATTTGGCCAGGCACTAGTTTCTGATTCATTACCTCTGTCTCTTCCTAAATCCAAGATTATAAAGACTATAAACTGAATAGATGA
Organism: Acomys russatus; assembly: GCF_903995435.1. Lineage (NCBI taxonomy): Eukaryota > Metazoa > Chordata > Mammalia > Rodentia > Muridae > Acomys > Acomys russatus. Next base: position 67,679,606 of record NC_067139.1, read on the forward strand.
TCTTCTACTTTGTAGTCCATTCCTGAAAATTAGTCAGGCCAGATACCTCTATATGATTAAACCTTCTGTTCATCCAGGCATATAGGGCTGACCCTCTAAGATCAAGCTGACCAACCCTAAGGGTACTTATCTGGGACTAACTGTTACACCACCTCACAAGGCCATTATCCTAGATAGAAAAAATTAAAGCTGCCCATCCAGTCTGCGTGGTCCCTGACCAGGAATGCAAATGGAGCTATAATACCCTAGGGCAATTTAGGTAGAGACCAATTTATGATTTGCTGCTTAGCAGGTCTCCTCAAGGCCACCCTTAAAGCAATACATTATAAAAGGATTTAAGAGGCCATCCAGGACATGGAAACCCATCTCAGTTACTTGACTGTCTTATATAGGCCCATTTACAGTATGGCAAACTGGATCCTGAGACACTAGAAGAAAGACAACTCCGTATGACCTACTACTTACTCCTCACAAAGTTTCCATGACATCAAGGATAAATTTAACATCTAGACAAAAGACCCATGACTCCACAGGCAGAAGCCTTATGGTGGCTTTTAAGACAGGAGAAATGTAAAAGCCCCCAAACAAAAATACCTGATGGTAGTGAAAACCTTTTGACCAGTCATAGCAAGTTCCTAGCTTCCCTGGCTTCCCAAAACCTAAGAACCTTTAGAGCTTTGTTTCAAATTCACTCAGGAGAGTCACTGGGCCCAGAACTGTCTGAAGCCTCACAAAGCATTCTGACCATGCCCGTAGTGCAATGAAGAAGGAGAGTGGGCTGCTGACAGTCCTCATGTACATCAAAACACAAAGACATTAAGCCCCAATTGTCTCCTTAAGCTAACCTCTTAGGTCTGGCCATGGATGACTGAGAAGGCACCAATCACCCTTGGTCCAACCATAGTCATCTCCAATAGAAAGCCTTGGGTAGACATCACAATGTCAGGGTGATCCATCTCCTTCCTTCTGGTCACTGGGGCCACCTACCCAGTCCTGATGAGGTCTTAGGGATCGACCTCTCCTTGTTCCCCTGTTGTTGCAGTATGAGGATAGCCTTCCTATCTTCACCAAACCCAAATATAGACAACCATTCTGCCCTTCTCATCCAACTACAAAACCCTTTCACACCCACCCAGAGCAAAAGATGCAACATAATCTACCCACCTGATTCTGTTTTTTTGGAAAGTTTGGTCTGTCCATTTTCTGTATATGGATGAGTCTATGTTTTATGGTGTATCCATAGGTTTTGTTGTAAACATGAGAGCTGAGAAGGAACTCAGGCAGTCTCAGAAGAGTGTATGAATGGTAGTGGCCACCCTGTGTTTCATTTCTGACTGGTTTTCATAGGAAGTGTGAGCTTTCTGCGTTCTGTGTTTCTTTGTTCTGTGTTTGATTTCTCTGTCACTGGCAGCCACCAGCCACTACTGCTAACACTGTGTGCTGTAGCTATTTTAATGGCCAGGGCTCAGGATTTGTCTCTGAGCTTTTTGGCCACTGGATTCAGTTTATTAAAGATATAATATTTAAAACGTGCTTGACCAAACTGAGAGCTGCAAAACAACAGTGCTACTATTACCCAGAAAAGAGGGGTCCACACTGTATGGATTACGAGTCGGTTCAACCTTGGGCCAGCTAGAGAATCCACAGAAAAGTCCCTGGGTTCCTACAGGCATGTGCGCAGTCTCCTGCCACTCTCCTGCCTGCATGCGGTACCTGCACTCTGTGTCTAAGACTGAACTGTGGGCTATAAAACACCAGTGTCTGGGTCTTCTAGACTAGAGGGTACTGCACAGACTGGAACACTAGTGGATCTGATCTCAGGTCACATGACCAATTCATGGAAAGTTCCCAGGTTCACACAGGCACAGCTGCGGGGCCCAAAGTCTAAGTACAAGCCTGCCATGTTATGCAGCACTTGTGCTTCATGTCTCAGACTGAACTGTGTGCTGCTACAAAATACCAGAGTTGACTCTTCTACCCCAGAGGAGATCTCAAGGACTGGAACACAAGTGGATCTGACCACAGACCACCCAGATGGTCCACGGAAAGTTTCTAGGTCTCACCTCAGATCACCAGCCTGATCCACCTGAAGAGTTCCTGATTCCCACAGGTGAGGGGTCTCAACTTATAGCCACTTATCTAAGAGCTGCTCTCAATTGCCAGCGAAAGACACCGAAACTATCACGAAATACCAGAGACAGCCAGATGGCTACAGGCTAGTGTAAAAACACAAACAACAAAAGCCAAAATAATATGGCAGTTCCATAACCCAGTTATATCAAGGCAATCAGCCCTGGACAATCTAACACTGATGAAACACAAGAAAATGACCTCAAATCATTCCTTATGAAGATGATAATGAAAGAATGAATAAAATCTGCAAAGAAATATAAGAAGATACAGCCAAACAAATTGAGGCCCTTCAGGAGGCCACGAGAGTGACTTATAGAAGGAAATGAATAAACCACTGGATGAAATTAAGGAAAATGCAGTCAGGTGAAGGAAGTCGATAAAATGGTCCAAGATCTGAAGATGAAAATGGAAACAATAATAAAAACCTAAGGAAAGCTTGGAAAGGGAGAACTTAGAGATGAAAACAGGAATTTCAGAGGTAAGCATCTCCAAAAGAATACAAGAGATAGAGAAAAGATCCTCAACTGTAGAAAATAGAATGGAAGAATTTGAAGATTCAAGTGAGAGGATAAGAGTCAAGATGTAATATAAACAAATCACAATAAATAAATAGAAAGAAATAGAAAAATAAATCAATGATTATCCCATGCATTTATATGGAAGAATGTACCTCTGGCTGCAACCAAACCTCTTAAACATGAACCAAAGAAGCTAATCTTCAGGTCACGTATTACGTTTTCCTCTCCTTACCACCTGTCCCACCTTCTAACATACAAGGGTCTCCAAGCACTCCTTCCTTCCTGAGTTCTCTCTCCTCAAGTAGTATTGGAAGAGGATGGCACGCTTACATTTCAGTCATGCCCACCACTCAGTCTTTCAATCTGACTCAAGTTGCTGATTTGACTTTTAACTATGTATAGAGGCTTTGTTTCTGCCTGCTTCCACCATAGATCACATGTGCTTCCAAATTCTAAGCTGCTCCTTCCCTCCACCTGCTCTAATCACTTATATCTACTTGCTTACTTGGTAAGTGTCCTCTTTCTGGCTCTTGGATCCTGCTACATCCTTTGGAGGTCCACTACAAGGACAACTCTCTAGCTATTAAGACACATGCTCCTCTTCCTCTATTGGAACCAATCTTTGTTTCCTTGCCTCCTTTTGTCAGGAGGAGCTGCTTATAGCCTCTGCATCATTGCCCCTTTGGGCCTCTGAAACTTTGCTCCTCCTGTATCTCAGCTCTGTCTTGGAAGTCTCACAGCTTCTCTATGCCCTCAGGGGAATTCTCCCTTGCCTCTCAGCTTCTACTTGAAGCTTATAGAAACTCCCTCTTGTGGAATTCATTTTGCAACCCTTCTTCTCTTCTTCCATGACTCAGATTTATTAAAGTCTTGCTCTATTACTACAAACAGCTTAGCCTCATTAGCAAAAATTGGTATGCTTGATTTTTAACGGTGACAACTTAGATGACTGCACAAATGATCTGAAAATTTTTACATATAAGCTTGTCCTCTCCTCCTCTGTGTCTTTCTATCCACACTTGTCCAGAGGAGCTGTTACATGTGGATTTCTTTTAAATTTATTTTAAAAAACATTAATCACGTCACTTTTCAATCATAGGCCCCTCCCTCATCTCCTTTCAGTCTCACCCTCCCTCCCTCTTCACCCATATTCCCTTCCCCTGGCCCACAGAGAAGGGGATCCCTCCTACCTTACCAACTGGCCCCAGCCTATCAAATCTCATAAGGACTACCTCCATCCTCTTCCTCTGTGGTATGGTAAGGCTCCTCACCAAGAGGAAGTGATCAAAATGCAGGAAGCAGAGTCAATGGAAGGAACACCACTTACTCCCTTTAATAGGGGACCCATATGGAGACTGAACTGCCTATCAACTATATCTGAGTGGGGAGCCTAGGTCCTCTCAATCCATGGTCCTTGTTTGGTGCATCAGTCTTCACTGGCCCCACTGACCCAGATTTGTTGTCTCTGACAGTCTTCTTGTGGAGCTCCTGTCCCCTCCAGGTCCTTCTATCCCTCCACTCTTCCACAGGACTCCCTGTGCTCTGCTCAAAGTTTGGCTGTGAGACTCAGCTTCTGCTTAGATGCCCTACAGGGTGGAGTCTTTCAGTGGACGTCTATGGTTGGTTCCCATCCTGTTCCCTCTCTTCAACAGCTTCCAGTGTCTATTCTATTTGCACTCCTGAATGAGAATTAAGCATCTTCCTAGGATCCTCCTGGTTACTTATTTTCTTTAGCACTGTGGATTATAATATAGCTATCCTGTATTATATTGCTAATATTCACTTATAAGTGAGTATATACCATGTGTGTCCTTCTCAGTCTGGATTACTTCACTCAGCATAATCTTTTCCAGCTCCATCCATTTGCCAGCAAACTTCATGATGTCCTTGTTTTTGATAGCTGAACAGTATTCCATTGTGTAGATGTACCACAGTTTCTTTATTTAGTGTTGAGAAACACTAAATATATTAGAAAAGAAAGTGGGGAAGAGCCTTGAACTCATTGGCACAGGAGACAACTCCCTGAAGAGAACATCATCAGCTCAGGCTCCAAGATCAAATGTTAATAAATTGGACCTCATGACACTGAAAAGCTTCTGTAAAACAAAGGAAACTGTCAACAAAACAAAATGACAGCTTACAGACTAGGAAAAGATCTTCACCAACCCTACATCTGACAGAGGGCTAATATCCAATATTATTGTAACTTTGGCTAGAAACTTAAAGAGGTTACCCATAATAGTCCTGCAAATACCACTGGGCTTTCTGGGCCATCCTAGTTGGATATCAGCTACTGAGTAACACTCTACCTGGCTGCTTTAGAGATTTATGGAGGTGTGTTCACCCCAGGTCACACTTACCACCACCATTCATAGCCTCACCCATTGAACTCTAGACTCTCACCTACCTGCTCATTAATTGCTCTGAATCAAATGCCACTAACCCCCACCCCTTTATCTCTCACATAGCTTTCTCTTTGGTATCACAGACTGCCTTAGCTTACCAGGAACGCACTTTGTAGGCACACTGGATTTGATGGACAACAATAATACCTTCTTAACAATTGATACTAGCACCAGCCCCTATGCCCAAACTTCACAATGCCTTGATTACCTGTGGCACTCAACTTTAAACAGCCTACCTCCTGGTTGTTCTGGAAGTTTTTGCCATGTGATCTTTTTTCCAAAACTATGAGTGGTACCTGTGGAAGAAGTCTTGACATGTCCCATCACTGGGTTTATAGTGGTACGGCGTGGCAGACTAGCAGTTAGGATTCGACCCCTTCTCAAAGTCCTGGCTATTGCTGGTGTTGCCACTGGAATAGCAGCATTGACTACTTCCCTGGATATTTAGCATTAGTTTAATCTAACTTCATTCAGAATCTCCAGTGGGTGGCTAGGACCATCCTTATCCTCTAGGGCCAAATAGGCTCACTGGCCACACAATTTAGTGCAACAAAATCAGCAAGGATTATATTTACTAACAGCAGAGAGAAGTAGTCTTTGTCTCTTCCTCAAAGAGGAATATTGCTTCTATGTCAACCAGTTAGTTACAGTAAAAGACAAGATCTGACAACTTCAGACAGATCACCAAAGTCATAAGAAACTGTTGATCATTGGCAGTCCAATATAGAGTTGAATATCATCTTTCTTAACCCCTCTTCTCCTCCTTTTCTTAATCTTACTAGTTGCCCCAGGCCTTATAATAAACTTTTGTCTATATTTACTCAACAACAGATCCAAAAGATTTCTAATCAGACTTTTAATCAGTTGCTATTACAACATCACTGGCCCCTAGTTATGGAGCCAGAGGCCATTGACTACTGATTATACCGATGGTGAAGGTCATGTCCACACAAAGAACATTAAGGGCCCCACTCAGCAGGAAGCAGTTTAATGATAGTGTTGCCCCTTTTACCAACCCTTGGTTGTTTATTAATAGTAAAAAAATTGGGAGAATGTAAGACCCTTGATGTACATGAGTAGCCAGGCTCGTCCCCTGAGTATCTCCAACAATCAGGTTCCACCACAGAACACTCTAATGGCCATAGCAGCCGTTCCAGCCCCCTCCCCACAGATTAAAAAGCCAAAGCTAAGGACTTGAAAACTCACCAATACCCAGCCTGGAAAGCTCTACCCCCTTCACCAAAAATGTCTTATATAAACCCTGTTTTCTGCTCAGTTCCCTGATGGTTTCACCTTAGCAGAGGCAGCCAGCTGCCTGGGTTCTTCCCTCCCAATAAATTGTTTGTGTGAGGTTTATTGTACAGTGTGACTTTGTGGTATTCCTTGGCTCCCATCTCCCAGGATATCTTTCCATCTGAGCTGTAGCAGTTATAGTAATGGCAAAACAGACCCTGATGTGTATCACTTGTAAACTCCTTAGGTTTATATATTCAATGATCTCTGTGATGAGATTGAAACAAAAAACAAATGGGATACTACCTTTGATCAAGCTATTAATCTGTAGTACAGGAATTACAGTTAGTTAGAGTAAAATATCTTAAACTTTTCACAATTATCAAAATAATTTTTTTACATACATTTTATTAATTTATTCATATTACATCTTAATTGTTATCCTATCCCTTGTATCTTCCCATTCCTCCCTCCCTCCTATTTTTCTCTTACTCCTTTCCCCTATGACTGTGACTGAGGGGGACCTCTTCCCCCTGTATATGCTCATAGGGTATCAAATCTCTTCTTGGTAGTCTGCTAACCTTCTTCTGAGTGCCATCAGACTTCCTCATCCAGGGAACAGATCTTCACCAACCCTACATTTGACAAAGGTCTAATATCCAAAATATATAAAGAACTCAAGAAATTAAACACCACCAAACCAAATAACCCAACTGAGAAATGGGGCTCAGAACTAAACAGAGAATTCTCAACAGAGGAATATCTAATAGCTGAAAAACACTTAAAGAAATGCTCAACCTCCTTAGTCATCAGGGAAATGCAAATCAAAACAACTCTGAGATTCCATCTTACACCCATCAGAATGGCTAAGATCAAAAATTCAAGCGACACCACATGCTGGCGAGGATGTGGGGAGAGAGGAACACTCCTTCATTGCTGGTGGGAATGCAAACTAGTACAGCCACTTAGGAAATCTATCTGGCGCTATATCAGAAAATTGGGAATAGGGCTTCCTCAAGACCCAGCTATTACACTCCTTGGAGGATGCTCCAGCACACAACAAGAAGATTTGCTCAACCATGTTCATAGCTGCTTTATTCATAATAGCCAGAACCTGGAAATAGCCTAAGTGTCCCTCAGTAGAAGAATGGATAAAGAAACTGTGGTACATTCATACTATAGAATACTACTTAGCTATTAAAAACAAGGAATTCCTGAAATTTGTGGACAAATGGATTGAACTAGAAATGATCATAATGAGTGAGTTAACCCAGAAGCAGAAAGACTCAAATGGTATATATTCACTTATATCTGGACACTAGCCCAAGGGGCATGTCCCATGAATGTCTTCACTTATCAGGAAAGTAGGACAGAGGGGAGGACATCCTATTGGGACTGTAGGGGAGAGAAGCATGAGAGATGGGGAAATAGAAGGATCCAGAGGGTCCTAGAAACTTACAAGAACAACATTATGATGGCCGGATCCGGGCCCAGGGGTCCTGCTCAAACTATGGTACCAGGCAAGAACAATACATGTAGTAAACTTCGAACCCCTACCCAGATCTACCCAATGGACAGTAAATTCTTCACAGTTGAGTGGAGAGTCGGGTCTGCCTTTCACACAAACTCTGGTGCCCCATATTTGACCAAAATAATTTTTTTTCTCCACAAGTACACATGTATAAAATACACGTTAGGAAAAACACAAAATAATCATGATATCAGAATTACCTGGCCATAGTTACATTAGATGGTACAACTTTCAAATCCATTGTTTTATCTTTCTTCTTATTCCCTAAATCATTGCACATGAAGCAAGACCTCAAATGGCACTTACTGATCCAATTTATCTCATTGAGGTTTATAAGGCAGGAGATTAAGTCCTATCTCAGAAACAAGAAACATTTGTTGCCAAACAGATCTTGTTGGGAAAAATGTGTGTAAATAAAATTGTTCACTTTTTCCTGGTCTCTCTTTTCCCTGACGAAGTCAGTCTCCTGAGTATGATCTTCTCTGTGGAGATACAGCTAAGGCTTTTCATTTACCACATTACAATAGAGGTGTCAGCAATAAGGCAGGACTTATATCAATATGTACTTAAGACTGTTTTTTCTTTCTAATGATAGAAATGAAATGGGAAAGAAACCATAGTAAAGCACACAATCAATAGTGTTAAATAAATTTAAGAGTGAAAAATGCTTTAAAAGAGCTATTCTGTTTTCTCTCTTTTACAATGCAAAAGTCTTCACCAAGTCTGTAAATATTTTCCTTCTAACTCACAAAATATTTGAAGCTACAATCTTTGTCATTTTCCTTTCACCCTGAGACATCTGCACCTAAGAGACTCCTTGCTGGTTTTCTGCATTCTCAGAATTCACTCAGTCTAATTCTTCTGCAATGTAGTTTCCTTTCTCTCTCTCATTAAAATCGCTAGCTCCTTTTCTTGGCCACAAAGGCCCCTTTAGACCAAAAGCTGTGATCTATTTTCTATTCTCTTTCTCTTTGATCTGAGCAGAGTTCTAATTTATTTTCTACTATTTTTTCTTTAGAATTCTTTACTTCCTATACTTTCTCCCACTGCACAGTCTTCTTATAGACTTTCTGGCTTTTGATGTACTTCTTCCAGGCCTTTAGGCTTCCAGGCTGGGCCCTACCTCTCAAATTTCACTAGAAATCAATGTTCAGTTTTTCTTCTTCAAAAAAAATCTGTAATTTTCCTTCAAGATTCCAGTCATCTGTTTTTGTCACTATGCATTCATTTACTGGACCTTTGAAATAATTAAAGAAATGTGTTACAGATGAGAGGGAAATGGATAAAGTCACCATAAAAGACTTTCATTTATCAAATTACTACCCGCTTGACTACTCATATATTAACCTAAATATATTACTCTCACTTTTTGCCTGAGGACAAACTTACTGTCTTACTGGGTACTAAATCCAGGGCTACACACTTAAAATGAGCCTAAATTGAATGAATGGTCTTCTTGCTCAATCTTATGAAATTCTCTCTTCTCTTTGTGGTATGCCCAAATCCCTACACTCCACTGTAGTGCATAGGAGTCATTTGGGCCATTTTCTTTCATACTATCAGTATACAAGAAGCGTTAGTGCATCTCGGTTACTTCTGAAATATGGCTTTCTTGTGTCCCCATCTCTATGGTTTGTATTCTTAGTGCTTTGCTTCTAAACTGCCTATGTTGCATTAAGCTAGAATGGTTGTACCCAAATCCTGTTTATCCTTTACTCCTAGTGCATTTGATGTTTTGACTGCTAGAATGATCTAGACACATACTCATTAGAATGAAAGTTCACAAACCATCACAGTTAATGGAACCAAAACCGTCAGAGCTCTTTACAAGCAATCTACCTTCTCAACTTCACCTTCAACAGTTTCTTCTTTTACATAAACTTGGAACACCTTCTTTCCTCTTCAATGCTGGAGTGGACATGAGAGTCTTATGCAGGCAACACAAATGATCTACCATGAAGCTACTGGCCCAGCCCCTGCAACTCTTGAAGAAGATGTTCTGCTGGATGCGATGAAAGTTTGAGTCTTGGATCCTTTTTATGACCGAGCCATTGTTTGGAATATGACTCAATCCTCTGCTTTCTTGATATATTATTCTATCACAAAATACCAGCTTGTCTGTATCGTACCATGTTTACTATTGGCATCTATACATTATGTAGATACTATGATATAGAATATATACATTATGTCGTTCTTCCATCTCACAGTCTACATTTAAAAATTTGGCTTTAACTGATGTCGCTCATTCATCAGTGTCTTTTATTTGGCACTACATTCCTAGGTTCATGAAAACTTCTTACACTTCAACCACAGCACAAGAAACATTGACAATACCTAACACTTGTAAAAATCAAAGGAAGGATATGATATGTCACTTGTCCAACCTTCCTGATGCATGCAGGAAAGTCTGCATTGGTTTGTGCTGCAAGCACACTGCTCCTCAAACAATACCAATCCAAGTCCATCTTTAACTGGTCCTTAAAACTTTTCAAAATGCTGTCTTGAGTTTTACTGCCTTTGTCTTTTTAGAAATAGACACTTAAACATAAACAAAATGTAAATAATGTTGATATTAGAAGACAATTGAAAACAGCCAAAATTATTTTTTGTGTGTGATACATATATGTTTTTTTATGTATGTACCATGCATGCACTTAAATAGGACAGATGTAAGCTGCTTTTCTTTATTGCTTTACAATTATTTACAAGTGCTTGATTTGCACGCATAGTTTTTATTATTATATTTACTTATTGCATGTATGCATGTGTGCATACACATGGCATAGTACATGCATGAAGGCAACACTTGTAGGTGTTGATTCTATCTTTCTACTGTGTGGGTACTGAGAATTAACCTGGAGTAAATCAGGTTTGGAAGCAAGTGGCTTTACCTGCTGAGCCATCTCTGGCCTCTATGGCCTGAGACAAGGTATCTCTTTGAAATTGGAGCTCACTGGTTGGCTAGACTCCTTGGCCATCAAGCTCCTGGGATCCTTCTGTCTTTACCTGTAGCATGAGAATTTCAGGTGAATTTTAGGGACCCAAACTTAAGTCCTCATGGTTAGGTAGAAAGCACTATACCTACCGAGTCATCTCCTCAGCCCCTAAATTGCATAGTTCTTCAGTTATTGAACTGTGTCTTAGTGATGGATAATAATAGTTGGAATGTGTTAACATGGCATAAGTAGATCAACTCTGTTCACTAGTACCTGAAACAATGCAAATCTGTTCGATAAATGATGATGTTAAAATCATGTGCATAGGCAGAGGCACAATAGAGAAGTTACACACAAAACTCCTCCTCTCCTATTTAAGCATGATTGTCTCTGTTTCTGTGAGTTTTCTATCCTTACACCTGAAAAACTAAGATAAATAAGGCAAACGCTTTCCTTTTGGTTCACAGGTGTGGGAGTTCCAGTCCATAGCTTGTTCTTGCTGTGTCCTTGGGTCTGTGGTAAGACTGCACATAGTACTAGCATGTGCTATGACATTACCACTAACTTCATGGGCCAGAAGCAAAAGAGAGAAAGCACCCAGATCTCACTATCCCAATCGAAACTGTCCCTGTAGACCAAAGGAACAACTTACCAGGTTTCACAGGTTTCACTTCTTAAATAATCCAGTATTTTCTAGCAGCACTACCCTGAGAGGAAGCCTGGTCATACATGGGCCTTTGAAGGGTCTTCAAGAACCAAAAGCTACAGCAGCTGATCATGTGGGTAACAGAAATTTTGATGTGATGATAAATTTTGATCATAAGAGGAAGAACATAGTGAAATGAACTGAAAATTTCTGTTCGGGTACTTTCAACTTACATGGCATATCCATCAAAGAGATTAATTAATGCATTAATCCTGGTGTGTGTGTGTGTGTGTGTGTGTGTGTGTGTGTGTGTGTGTGAGAGAGAGAGAGAGAGAGAGAAAGAGAGAGAGAGAGAGATTAATGGATAAATTGTCATAAAAGTACACAATTTTAATCTAGTTCAAAACACTAGGGAGAAGGATGAAATGGAAGAAACGAATTTATAGCAAAAACATAAAACACCTACTAATAAGTCTTCCTGTCCTGTTCATTTCCCTGGGCTTGGCATAGGGAATATAATCCAAATATATTTCTCATTTGATACCTCGCAAGAGAATGACTGCAGCTCAGCTGCAGGCAATCACCCAGCCACAAAGATGAAGTGCTTCATCAGCTGGTTTTGTTTTTCTCTTTGTTAATTATTTTGGCCTTTACTGGTGGCCATCTCTTGGAAGTGGTGGTTTAAATTCTCTTCTTTCTTGTTGGTGGAGATAAAGAAAAGGTCCAGTCTGAAGCCTGCTCAAACTAGATGAAATGAAATCTGAATCTGTGCACAAAGGTAACCTGTATTGTTAGGGGAAATTAGGGATCAAGAAGGTAAGCTGGCATGCCAACCAACAAGGCACTACTACTCTCTGTGCACCTGCCTCTGGCCACCCTTGGTCAGTGTGCTTTTCATAATGCTGGTGAGCTTGGGCTGTTTGCTGGTTGATTTGAGTTTTTATATTTCAAGAACTCACCGTTTCTCAGTCTCTGTTTCAGAACCGACTCTCACAAAGCTCTAGTAAGATGGGAATAGCATGTGTAGGAAAACAGATGTCTGACTTCGTCAGGCTCATGCGTGTGGGTGTCTGGGTGCATGTAATTGCACCTGTCAAAGAAGCCTGAAAACTGCCTATTACTCGCGGCACATGCCTCAGAACAGTGATGATCAGCAATGAATATTTGCTTTTGTAGAATGATAGCAGCAGCAACAATAACAGAAAACCAAGCTGCCTCAGCACCAAATGGTTGTTAACTCTCCCCAGTCACTGCAGTTCCAAAATAGTGATTACATATTTGAGTAAAATTGATGAAAAGTTTTGCTGTGTCCAATTTCTAGAAACACTTATGAACCTAGGGTGCCCATGAGCAAAACAGTCTGACGTTTCCCTTCTTTTGACCACTTTACTTGGCAGTAAAAAACAAAACAAAACAACAACAAAAACAAACCTAAATACTGACTGTTTAAGCTGGGAAGGAGAACAGACCAGACTTCCAGGGTCAGGGAAAGAACTCATGTCACACACTAAGAGCTGCCATTCACACCCAAAGCCTGTGTGTGTATGTCTAATGTACACAGATGTTTGTATGTGCACATGTGTGTTCGGGAGTGCATAACTGTGTACAAACCAGAAGCTGGCTTCAGGTGTCTGCCTCTTTTGCTCTCCAGCTAGTTTTTGGAGACAGGGCTTCTCAAAAGCTGGAGCTCATCAGCTGTCTTAGTAACTGTTCTATTACTGTGATGAAATACCATGACCAAAGCAGTTTATTTATTTATTTTAAATGTTTTTTATTAGGATCTAGCTCATAGTTTTGGAGGATTAGTCTATGGTCATCATGACAGAATGCATGCATAGTGTTGGAGCAGTTGCTGAGAGCTTACGTCCTGATAAGCAAGAATCAGAAATAGTGAGATTGACCCTTAGCCTCATAGCTCCTCCAACAAGATTAGAGCACCTCCAGATCCTTCCTAAACACCAACAGAGAACCAAAGATTCAAAACCACCACCCCAGCCCCCAATCTTCCCCATCTTGGCCTCCCTTCCTCCTGTGCTGGGGTTACAGCCATATACTGAAATAGAAGTTTTGAGGGGCTCTGGGGCTCTGAACTCAGGTCCCCATGCTTGTTCAGCAAGCCCTGGGCTATCTTTTATCCTCTCTGAAAGTGAAAGTAGTCCAAATGCTAAAGTCTTTCCTATTTAAAATGATGCAAGGATTTAGGGACATAACAAAAATTTTAGTGTGGCTGTGGGTGGCACAATGCACAAAGTTGCAATGCATTCTATTATTTTATTTCCTGAGTACTTTTGTGCCTTAAGTGCATGCCAACACAGCTTAAGGAAAGTAGCTCAGACACAAAGGTATCAACTGTTTCATCACTTCCTTCTCCAGCACTGCCTCTTCTCTTAGTTGTTTGAAAGTAATCCTTATTCTAATTTTCCAGGTCATCAAATATTTGTCTATAGCCTCATAATTCTTTTTTAGCTATGAGCTTCCTGTGGTAGACTATTACTCAGCTTCCAGTATGCATATGATTTGGATACAGCCAAAGCTTTGTGGTAGAAGCACCATTCAATTTGAGTAATACGTTAATGGACTGTGGCTGCGAACTCTGGCAGTAAGTTCTGTGATAAACTGAGACTCCCCACTTCTTGCCTTTGCTGGAGTGACAGAGATTGCATGCCCAAATTACATTCCACTGGGGCAGAGTTCAAAGCTAATTGTGGGCTTGCTTCTGCTAAGAGCTAGTTTGCTTCAAGAAGTAATTTGTGTTAAATGGGAGTCCGAGGAAAGGAGAGGAGTGGGAACTCTGAAAGGAGGGGATGTATTAGATACCCTCTTCTCTATCTCAGCATGGAACAAACCTTTAAGACAGCGGTGTTTCTACATCTGTTAGGAATTTGGCTCTGTTTTAGAGTTCTTGCAACTCGTGTGTGTGTGTGTGTGTGTGTGTGTGTGTGTGTGTGTGTGTGTGTGTGTGTTAAGTGTTTGTGTATTGATTTGTGTATCTGTGTGTTTGTGTGTGCATAATGACCTAGAAAGACCTGGGAAGAGGGCTTTCTGGACTTTGCTTATCCATGAAAGCAGAAACCCTTTGGAAAAAAAAATGATAGAAACTGCCATCCATGAAGCCAGTTCTGACGCCATATTGCAGAAGTAGAAACTTTCTGTGAGGAGGACCGAGTCTTATGTTGGTGTGCAGGCAATTCAATTGGCCTGTCCTCAGGGGCCTCTTCAGGTCCTAACAATGTTCTCTGTCACCACCTGCTTCCTATATAATAATTTGTGCCAGGTGCACAGGAGATAAGGACCCAACTGCCATCTTGCGTCTCTCTCTCTCTCTCTCTCTCTCTCTCTCTCTCTCTCTCTCTCTCTCTCTCTCTCTCTCTCTCTCTCTCTCACTCACTCTCTCTTCTCCTCTCTCTCTCTCTCTCTCTCTCTCTCTCTCTCTCTCTCTCTCTCTCTCTCACACACACACACACACACACACACACACACACACGTCTCCTCTCTCTGTTTCACGTCTCTCCCATTGTCTGTCTATGTCTGTCTGTCTATGTCTCTCTGTCTCTCTGTCTCTGTCTCTGTCTCTGTCTCTGTCTCTGTCTGTCTCTGTCTGTCTCTGTCTGTCTGTCTGTCTGTCTCTCTCTCTCTCTCCCTCTCTCTCTCTCCCTCTCTCTCTCTCTCTCTCTCTCTCTCACACACACACACACACACATCTCCTCTCTCTGTCTCACATCTCTCCCACTGTCTGTCTATGTCTCTCTGTCTCTGTCTTTCTCTCTGTCTCTGTCTGTCTGTCTGTCTGTCTGTCTCTCTCTCTCTCTCTTCCTCTCTGTCCCTCTCTGCCCCCACCCCTCTTCCCTCATGTCTCACTCAGGCCCTAATGTCTCCAAGCCCAAACTCCTCTCCCTTTCCCTTCCCTTAAATAAATCTCCTTGTAACATATATGTTGCATGGTAGCCTATCTTTTTGGTTTTTAAACTTTTTTATTACAATTTATTCATATTACACCCCAATAGTTATCCCCTCCCTTGTATTATCCCATTCCCACTCTCCCTCTTCCACACTATTTCCATCTTACAGAGGTGCGGGGGGTGGGGTGGGGCTGGGGGAGAGATATCCTTCCCTACCATCTGACAACAACTTCTCAGGTCTATCTAGATAGTCTGCATCCCCTTCTTCTGTGTGCCTGCAGGGCCTCTCCACCATGGAGAAATGATCACATCCAAATTGTGGCCACCAGAATTCATATCAGAGGCGGTCTATTCCACCCCCCCCCCCCCAACAACCTAGGAGAATGAGCTGTTCATTGGCTATATCTGAACAGGGGGTCAATCTTTATTATATATTGTAAAATTGGTGTTGAAAACTGGTGGGGCTCTCCCAGTAGTGTCAGTCTGGTCATGCTGGGACCCCTCCTACCTGCCATGCTGCCTGCAACAGGTTTTCATTCTGTTCCACCAACTGCTAAGTGTTCCATCCAACATTGACAAATTGATTGGCGGGTTTCCCCTTTCTGGTCAGTGAAAGCAGCATTGGCCAGCTATCTTTTATGGCATAACATGGAGAGGAAAGTTGCAGCCAGAGCTTAACACTTATTTTTAAACACTTACTTAGTGGTGTGTGTGTGTGTGTGTGTGTGTGTGTGTGTGTGTGTGTGTGTGTGTGTATGTGTGTGTGTGTGTGTGTGTGTATGTGTGTGTGTGTGTGTGTCTGTCTGTCTGTCTCTGTGTGTGTCTGTCTCTGTGTGTGCTCAGGCATGTGTTTTATAACATGTATGTAGCCTTCAGGGTTTTTTTTTTTACTATGTAAGTTTTGTAGACTGGAATCAGGTCACTGGGTTTGATAGCAAGAACTTTAGCCACAAATTCATCTCACTGCTCCAACAATTTGATGCTCTTTTATACTACTTATTCAACTTTACTTGTCTGCCTTCATATTTACTGCATTCTGAATATTAGTTTAAAAATGACTTTTTTTTTAAATGGGATAACAATTGGGATGTAATCTGAATAAATTATAATAAATTAAAAGAAAAAAAACTACTTTCATTGATAAGTTACATTGGCAAATACCAAAGATGCAGACTGTGACTTGTTGACACAGGATTCTGGCTGAATGCAGCGTGTAAACACTTTACCTAATACTGAATTGTGTGTGTGTGTGTGTGTGTGTGTGTGTGTGTGTGTATGTGTGTGCTAAGAACACCCAAACCCTTCGGTCTTAGTGATCTGTGTCTTCTTATTAACAAACTGTATTCTGTGTCTTCTTATTAACAATGCTTACCACAATTTTCAACAGATCACCCAAGCTTATTTCACCTACCTAATAAAGATTCATATCTCGACCAACATTCCTGTAAAGTCCAACAGGACAAATGGTTATCTGGGGTGCATATCAGCATAGCAAAGCACACCTGGCCTCCAGGCTCACTATGTAACTTCAGCTCTTCTCAGCTTCCTCATCCAGGCCACATCCTGAACTTCCCCGGTTCTTGGATTCTCTTCTCCCAATTTCCCATTCCCTGATACCCCGCCATTTTATCCCGGTGTGCTCTTGGCTCTTGGCTCCTTTCTTCTTCTCCCTCCCTTGCTGTCCTTTCATGGCCCAGTTCAGTCTATTGGTCATGATTAGTCTACTGCTTTCTCTCTCTCTGCTCTAGTCTCCTCCAGATGCCTCTGGGTATACTCTGCCTCATATCTACAACAAAATCTTCTTCTCAACCACACCTTAAAGCAGCCATGTCCTCACCTTATACACCTGGTGCTGAAATCTTCACTTAATCCAATTCCATCTGTACCTCCCCTCCCATGCCTGGTAACCATTATTATGCTTAAAATTGTAAACAAAATTATGAGTTCACACTTATAAAATTCTATATAATGCTAAACCCATGTGGATGATGTCTGTTCCTGGCTTATTTTATGTAACACACCATATTCTAGGTCCATTTTTGTGTTATAATATTTATGTTTTGAATAATAAGAGTCTTTTTTGTTTGTAGACTGTACTTTATTTATTCTCATATCTGTTGATGGACATTCAACCCAATTTCGTCTTGATTCTTTTGAATAACAGTGAAATGAACATGGAACCCTCTAACCTCTTTCTGATGTTTTGACTTTATTTATCTTGTGTA
Source organism: Acomys russatus (assembly GCF_903995435.1). Lineage (NCBI taxonomy): Eukaryota > Metazoa > Chordata > Mammalia > Rodentia > Muridae > Acomys > Acomys russatus. The sequence continues at coordinate 67,697,135 of NC_067139.1, forward strand.
TTCTATATGCCCAACATATAGGTGTTGATCTTCGGCAAATTCTTTGAAGACCGTTCCTAATGTTTTTCATGGTGGCTATATTAATTTATATCCTTAAGTCCTCACTGACATTACCTTTCAACATTTTAATAACAACTATTTACCAGCTATGTGGTGATACATCATTGTACTTTTATCTCCATTCTCTTGATGGCTGCTAGTTTGACAAGATGTTAATTGAGCATTTTGTAACATACCTCTTGGATATTAGTATATCTTCTTTGAAGAAACGTCTATTCAAGTCCTTTGCTTACTTGTTAATCAAGTAATTTGTTCCTTGCTGCTGACCTGTGTGTGTTCCTTATATATTTTCAATATTAACCTGTCAGATGTAGAGACTGAACTACTTTTCTCATCATGTATGTATTTTTATTTCACTGATTCTTTCCTTTGGTGAGCAGAGTACTTTCAGCTTGATGAATGGATGCCTATTTCTGCTTTTCTTGTCAGTAATTTTGAACTCATATCTTAGAAACCATTTGAGTATGCCTAGTTGTGGACTGGTAACTTCTATAAAACCAACAAAACCCTTCAATGAAGCACTGAGCTCCCTGCTTGCTACCATGAAGAGGGATGATGACTATTTAAACATATGTAGTTCTCCAAGGAGAACAGTGAGCTCACTTAAAACAAAAGTTTGTCTAGCCCAACATGGATGTCCTCTGAGAGTCTTCACTCAGTGGGGGAATGGGACAGATGCTGAGACTTGCTATTGTGACTCCAGATGAGAGAGATATGGAAGAACAGGGAGACATAAGGGGACAGGGGGCCCAGGAACCCTACAAGACCATCAAGGCTGGTGGATCTGCACCCAGGGGGTCCTGCACATACTACTGTACCAACCAAAGACAATGCATGCAGTAAGCCTAGATCCCCTCTTCAGATCTAGCCAATGGACACTCAGATGTGTGGACAGTGGGCACTGACTCTGACATGAACTCTGCTGCCCCAGATTGGGTCACTTCTCCTTGGTGAAGAGGCCTGGCGGCACTCAGAGGAAGGAGAAGCAGGCTATCTGCGTGAGACTTGATAGGCTGTGATCATATGGTGGGGGAGAAGGTCCCTGTCTGCCATAGGCCTATGGGAAGAGAATGGGTGAGAGAGGAAGGGAGGAGGGAATGGGAAAATACAAGTGAGGGGATAACAATCGAGATGTAATCTGAATAAATTATTTAAATAAAAAGATAAAACAAAACAAAAATTTGACTGAAGTTAATTCTGTTGAAGGAACTTATTTAGAAGTGGTGAGCAACTGTAATGCTATAGTTGAGAACTGTTGGAGCGAGAAAGGTACCAGTTTTGAGGTTACAATATTAAGTCCAGCCAACTACCTAGGGCTACTGAATTTGTGGCTTTTAGAGGAGAAGCTAGAACCATCACTTCATTAAACCAGCATAATCTGTAAGTACATTTGTCCTTATACCCACAGATAATTGCAGTCATCACTGCCTCAAACAAGGAAATCTCTCTTTCCAACAGATGGCGACCATTACAGAAATCCACAACCTAACAAAATGCAGAGCTTGGGAGCCAGTCCCAGTGACTACATCTACAAAACATCCTGCCTCTAAGGCTCAGGCAACAATGCAGAAAAGGAGTTAAATATTCTAAGAATCAGAAGATCAAGAAGTTTGCTGTGAGTCGGTGTCTCCTAGGAATGCCAGAAGCTACATCCATAGAATCATACCAACATATCTGCCAAAATATGAGCTTGACAAGCATTAAAACATTAGATATGCCAAAATAGATGGGCGAAATTCCAAGAGCCCATTACACTATGCAAAGAACTACATGCAACTAAGGAAGGTTGAGAGAAGGAGAAATAGTCTTCATGAAAAAGCCCATCATTTGGTTAGCAATACACATGGTCAGCACTGAAACCATACTGATTATGGTAACATTATAGAGACTGATCTTTGTTATATTTACAAATATATAGGCATGTACATAAACATTTATCTATGTAACAACTATTAACGACAAAAAGAGGCCATGGATTTTAAGGAGGAGTATATGGGAGGTTTGGGAGTGAGAAAAGGGAGGAGGAGGAAAGAATGTGATTATATTATAATCTCAATGTTAAAATAAAACGATAAAGTCTGAAGTATTAAGGAACCTGTGGGCCCCAGGTATGGTGGCATATGCCTGTAATCAGAGCGTTTAGAACCCTGAAGCACAGGGCTGCGAGGCTGAGGACAGCCTCCGCTACATCATAAGAACTCCTATAGAGAAGTAGTAATGGCTACTACTCCCTATTGATGAACTGATAAGAAGCTGATAAGAAGTGAGAACTTCCTATGATAAGTAATAAAATTATTTGTCTTAGCAAAAGATTCCTTGATATGGGCAATATGTTAAACGAAGGCAAAAGGAACAAGAAGATTGTACAGCAGGTAAACCACCTGAGTTGTTCCTAAGATTCATGTAAAACGTCACACGTAGTTGTGCACCCCGTGATTCCAATACTCCTGTGGGGAGCGAAAGGGTGAGGGCAGGAGGGAATGGAAACCTGCAGATACTTATATGTGATTATTCACTGCAGTGGTGAAAACAAGAGACGTGGATCAAAACAAAGATAGAAAGCCAATATCAACTCATAAATTTGTCATCTGATCCCCACACATAGACTGTGAAATGTGTGTGTACACACTCATGTACTTTATATGTATGTACACACACCATACTCTCCTTCATGATTGAAATAGGAAATTTATATTCAAATTGATGACAATGTACACTTTGAAAGTGTGTAGCAAATGTGGCTGGAGAAATGACTCAGCAGTTAAGAGTATTTTCTGCTGAATTTGGCTCCAAACTCCCACATCACCTGTCCCTCTAACTCTAGTGAATCTTAATGTCTTCTGGCTTCCATGGACATTTGTATTCACATGTGTACAACCAACATACAAATGCAAACACGTATACACAGCTAAAATTTAAAACATACTTTAAAATGTTTCTGTGGTAATTGATATTTAAAAATATTTCCTTTGAGTAATAAAAGAAACCACAGGAGAAAGATCCAGTTTCTTTTTATACTCTTCTGGTATTGCATTGTTGATCTGAAATATTTTTAAAATATTTATATCTTTTGTGTCTTTACACCAAGCAAAACATTATTATGTGTTGCCTCTTTCTGGTTTCATCTACATAAGTAATGAGATGTGTATGAGCAAGTGATACTATGTCCCCTCTCCTGCACTCTCAAGGTCTTTTTCTACTTTTCTTTTCACTTAGAGCAGAAGTTCTTAGCCTTCATAATGATGTGACTCTTTAATATAGTTCCTCATGTTGTGGTAAACCATAAAACAATTTCATTGTTATTTCATAACTATAATTTTACTACTGCTATGAATCATAATAAAAATGTCTGGCATGTAACTCCCCAAAGAAGTTGAGACCCACAACTTGAGAACCACTGACTTAGGTGAATGCCCAAGAAGACCCAGTATTAGTAACAAAAAATTTCAAAGTTCCTTTGTTGAGAATTTGGTGGTAGTAAAAACAACCATTTATTTCTTGAGCCTAAAGTTGTTTGTTCATGTTCTTAAATACAAAATTCATGTTATCTGAACCATAGTCCTACTAGGAATAAAAATTTCAGATTGGAGAAAAGTCTATCCAAGCTATTCTTTCATGCCTGCCTTAGCTTGTGAGGACCATTGCTCCATCAAGACCCCTTTGTATCTACTGGTAGAGATTGATATTTCAAACAATGAAAATTGATTTTTAGGTTCTCAACAGGCTTAATTTGATACCCATTATCTTCAGAGAAAAGATGTTGGTGGGTGATTGGTACTTATGAACATTTCATTTGATTGGGTAAACTTATGTACAAATAGGATATAAGATAATATCAGAAAAAATATTTTTTACTTAATAACAAAGTTTATTTTATGTTCAAGTTAAATTAATTCTGATACAGAGCAAAGTTGAAGCAAGTGGCACATGTTCTAAGGGCATGCCATTTCAGGAGGTCTGAGAACTTATTTCTTCATTTATTCAACATTCAATACCAATGGCTTAGGGCTGAAGGAAGTATTGAATACTGCAGTTTTGCACACACAAAAAGAAGCCAGCCTGATCTTGAATTACAAGAAGGCAAGACCATGAAATTGCTTGGAGCTTTGCCTATTAAAATATGGTTCAAGAAGGTAGGCTGTATCCTTGGACGTTGTCCACTAAGTTTAAAATTAAGGTGTTAAGAATACAAGGAACCAAATATAGTGTTTTGGGGAATTGCTGGAAATTGTTTGTACAAGCAATAATAAGCATACAGATTAAAAGTTAGTGGGAATAAGAGAAGTTCTGAGGCTGCCTTAGAGTTGAGATACCATCACTGTAAATTTAATTTGTTTTCCAAGAAGAGCATGTGTCAGTTTGTAACAATAGAAAATTGTTTCACAAGCTATGGAAATCAGAGGGCTACACCTGTTTTTCTATAGTAGCTTGTAAAAGCCTCTGCTGTCAACAGTTGCTTTATATGCTTCTGTGTATTGTTTTGTTTTGTTGTTTTTTTTTTTTATCATGGACTTGGAAATATATTGCATATGGTGCATTTCTTCTTAGACCTGGAACATTTTCACAATTTTCTTGGTTGATTGTCTTCAGAGAGAATGGTATAATTTTATTCTTAAGGTGAAGCCATAAAAGCCTGTGTGACTTCTTCTTAGGTCTTTTTGTAATTCTTGCTTTGAAACTCTTTTCCCTTACAGTCTAACAGATATGTGGTGAGAAGTCTGAGAGTCGTACAAGGACCATATGTGGGTCCTGTGGTTAACAGTGCTTCAAGTCCCACCAAGGGGTCCAGCACCACATCAACCTCTTCTCTGTGAGCAACGAAGGCACCTTCTCACTTATCCTTAGCCATCTGTGTGAAGTCTCCTTATACACAAGTGAGAGTTACTAAATGAGCCAGTCAACCCACAGAACCCTGTAGAGAAAAGAATAGTTAGATGATTCTAAAAGGCATGAATTTGGGGGCGTTTAAAAAAATCTAGCAATAAATAACTAGAGAGCATCTTACTGTGTTATTTATACAAATATCTGTCACTTCACAGTAGGTGGATTCTAGACAATTAGAGTGAGTAGACGCTGAAGATACCCAAAACTGAGTGCACCAAAACTTACTGTTGTTCTTTTCTGCTTCCCCTGCCCACCCTGTTCCCGCAGATCAAATGCTGTTCCGTGGAAGGCAGCAATGAATTCAGAACTGGCAATTTTGTGCTTTATACTTCTAATATTCTCACATGATGGAATTTGTTTCGAAGAGCCTAAGCTGTTTCAACCACCGTGTTCTATTTTGGGATCCTCCTTGCATCACCCAAATAATGCTGGTATTTTGACATTCTAAAATCCTCTATAGTTCCAAGGAGTTTGTAGAGACAAGTCAGATATGCCGGGGCGGGCAATTTGTATTCACAGGTGTTAAAAGACATGCTTAGTTATTGAAACAGACCAGGTAGAAGATGATTGGAGAAAGGTTCAACCAGAAAGAAATCCCCAAACCTCCAGGAAAGGTCTGAAAATGTAAAAAGTATGGAAAAGGAAAGGAAACTGAACTTCTTACATATTTGAAGACTGATATGGACTGTTTTAGAAAGCAGAATTTCCTTTCTCTGTGTAGACAAATAACTGAATAGATGATGATTCAAATTTTGTTTTGCGTGATGGGAAATTCATTGTTATTTCTGACATCATCATTTGTACCCCAAATTTAAACTGTCTCATGGACTTAGCACCATGTGCTATCAGAAAAGAGAAAATGTCAGCTTATTCACTGCTTACTGGGGCCCACACAAATACACAGTTGCATCATATTCAGGTAATGTTATGGTATTATGAAGTTCTGTGGGAACCATTACCAGCTTTTCTGGAATTCTATTTATCATGTTGTTTTTCCAGATTGTCAATTAAGAAATAATTAAATGTATTATATAAAACAAGAGAGGTTTTTGTTGTTGGTTTCCACAACTTGATAGTGAGTTGTTAACTATAAGGAGGTTGCTATCTTCTGGTTGCCTCAGGACTAAGTGGGGGCAAAATCTTGAGGAAGCATCTGCACACACCAGCCTCTAGGCGGAGCTGAAGACTTTCTCTTGTTTGTCCTTACCCAGCTTCCCTTTTTGCACCAAAAGTTTTTCAATAGTGCTAGTGATGTTCAGACCAGAGATTCTTCCAATGATGCCATGCTACAGACTATCACTGTGGTTAGTTTTCTTGATCAAAAGACATAATTATTCTCAAAGGCAACATGGAGCTATTATAGTATCCCCCATGATGCACACTCTTCCTTGAATATGAAATCTTGTATGTGTGTGTGTAGAGTTGGCACTTCATAAACCACCATTCTATATCTGCGGAATCAGTTTACTGTAGAAAGAGCATATTTTGAAACAAAATGTTGTATTTTTATTGAAATGTGTACGGACATTTTTTGGCCACTACTTTCTACATAATACTTTGTAATAAACTTGATACCCTATGACCATATAGAGGAGGAGGAGGTCCTTCTCAGTCACAGACATAGGGGAGGGGAATAGGGTGAAAGCAGGAGGGAGGGAGGAACAGGAGGATACTAGGGATGGGATAACAATGGAGATGTAATATGAATAAATTAGTAAAAAAATAAAAATACAAAAACAAAAAATATTGACACAGTACCCAGATTCCATTAGATATCATATGGATAAAACCAGAGACAATTATAGTTCAATGGCTGAAAATTCCCTACCATTCTATAGGAGGTATTTGAACAAGTGTGGATAATCTTGGAACCAATTCCCTGTGAAGATAGAGAGGTGGCTTCACATCCACACATTTACCTCTGTAACTGTATGTATCTGTGACAAGCATGCATGCATGTATGTATCTCCCAGATGCCTACATACATACACGTGTGCCTTTATTACATATAAACTCTCAAGAAAGATGGTTTTTCTTCTTTAATTTAAAAGTGAAGTAAGTTCGCCAACTAAACCGGCTGAAAAGTAACTTACTGTTTGCTGGAGTCCATTGAAACAATACAGTTATGCATGGTAGACACTGACTAACGCAATCATTCATGCACACTCACGGCATTTGTCTCACGTGTACTGTTTTCACTCATGGCAAATAACAGAGGACTGAGTTTCTAAAATATTTTAGCACCTCAACCAAAGCTATGTTAAAATAACTGGAATTAGAATTACCGCAAACATCCAAAGCATTGATGTTTTTGGAGAACCTTCCGTGTGTGTGTGTGTGTGTGTGTGTGTGTGTGTTTGTGTATGTGAGTGTGTGTATATGTATATTATGTAGGTAGGTGAGTATGGATATATCTGTGAATACAAATATTTGCAGACTTGTATTTCAGAAGCTAGACTCAAGTGTCTTTACATAAAGTTAGAAATTATTTTTTCTAAGACTGGATGCATGGACAGTTTTTAGCCCTATGCTGGCCAGAGGCACCAACCCCTGATATTGGGAGTTTAGAATAAGTATTTTTCTTATGTGATTTTGGAAAACGTCAAAGTTCAAATTTTCTGTGGAATTATCTGAAAATAAGAAGACATTCATAGAACTAATGTTTTCCTTTAAAATTACAGGCATTCTATTTTTAAAAATTCAGTGCTGCTAATATGTATGGTTGAAATTTTGGGTTTTTAATTGAAAAATCGATTCATGGATATAATATATTTTGATGAAATTCACTCACCTTTGAACCCCTCTGGCTTCTCCCCAGTATCTCCACAATGATTCTCTCACAAATTTAGCTGTTTTGTTTTGTTTTTAAAACCTTCTGAGCTGGCCGGTGGTGTCGCATGCCTTTAATTCCAGCACTCGGGAGGCAGAGGCAGGGGATTCCTGTGAGTTCGAGGCCAGCCTGGTCTAGAAAGCGAGTCCAGGACAGTCAAGGCTACACAGAGAAACCTTGTCTCGAAAAAGAAAGAACAAACAAACCAACAAAATCAATTAAACAACAACAACAACAACAACAACAACAAACAAACAAACAAAAAAACCCCTGTGATTTCACCAAATGAACATGGGTAGGACTATCACCTGGAGCATGATTAGTCTCTCAGGAGCCACATCCCTGAAGACAACTGACTCTCCCTCTCCTATCAGACATCCATGGCAACAGATCCGCAGCTAGGGTGGGACCTCATGAGCCTCTCCCTCCACTATGGGACCTTTGGTAGGCTTGATCTTGTGCTGGTCCTGTACATGCACCATCATATCTGTCAAATATTACTTTCCCACAGAGGTTTACAACTCCTGCTTTTGCAATTTTTCTTAAACCCCCCTTCTCTGATAATTCCTGACCCTTAGAGGTAGTATTGATTAGAGTTGAATACTACACAACCTCTTATCTCTGCCCATTGACCACTTTAATTGCCCTTTACTATATAAAAAAAAAAAAAACCCTCTCTGAAGAGGGTTGAGAGATGCGTTAACTAATGTATGGCTTACTACCATGTCCATTTAGCAGAATAATAATATTAGTTTCTCTTCTAGGCAGGTACATATTTTTGGTCTAGTTAGTACTACAAGGGATAAGCTCCATCTTATCTTGTGGAGCAGGTTTTAAATCCAGTCATAAAGTGGTTAGTTACTACCATGACATTTGTGCTATTATCACCAGCAAGCATCTCTTGCCAAGCCGGTCATTGCTACAGCTTGCAGATATCACAACTTGTAAAGACTGACATGTTTGTATCTTATTAAAAGTCTTATGTAAAAGTCTCACAGAAAGTGATAATTAATTAGGTACAACAGAAACTAAAGCTCCAAGAACTTAGAACAAAAATTTTTGGCATAATTAAACCATTAGGATTTTAATTTACGTTTTCAGATTCTAAAGTCAATGCTTTGTCATTACTATAGCTAATATTTATTGGCTACCAAAATTTATGAAGTGTTTTGATTCTTTAAAATGCTTAAAATAAACTTAAACTATTTCATGTATTTCTGTATAAGTTATATATTTTAGGGCCACTATAAATACACAAATAATCTCAGAGAATATCTAATATTCACATCAAAGTTTTTGTAAAAAGGGCAACAAGTGGAAGAAACTTATGTTGATAATGAATTAAAATAAAAGTCTTCACACAAAGTAATGAAAAGCTGGGCTCTCCATGAAGCAGTTTCTCTACAATTTATTAGTGGTGACAATGGTACTTGATGTTTGATCTTGCTGATAATCTTGACACAACATTTTCACTATGATGCCATTTGACTGGCATAATGAGAATTTGTGCCAGGTTTTTAGGATTTTTGAAAAGCATGCCTCAAAGACTCATTGGATTTCTTCCTTTTCATGCATTAAGCACTGTGTTAAAACATATCAAAAGCTCCTTTACTTGAGGCATACAGAACATATTGTACATTAAAAAGTAGTGAAAGCATTTAGCTGACTGGAAGTAAGAGTAGAAGGGAATATCTCTACTGCTAGATGAAAGATAAGAGAGCCTTAGTAAGCCCTGGTATAATTGTGGATGAAGGTGTAATACCACTTTGTTGAGTAAAGGGAGAGACATTGGGTGGTTGGAAGAGATGATGGTTGCTAACATACAACAGAGGTTCTTACTAGAATTTGTCCTCTAGAAGTGGATACTTAATAATATCTAAGCTGTTTATGCAGTTTGTGGGTGTGCTAATAACACCATGGATAGCTGCGAAGAATTCCTACCAAGCATCCTATGAGTGTACAGGAAGGGATACAGAACAAGAGCTGTCATCAGTATTCGCACTGAGAACATTAGTCTAGATCAGAGGGTACTGCAGACTCCCTCGAAGAAATCATAATCTCAGGAGTATTAAACCTCGGTGGAAGGCAAAACAATGAGCACGGCAAGGTTTGCCATGGCAGTGTTTGGCTGGAATGTGGGATTCTAATGAACCTAAGCAGCCTTTCAGTGTGTGTTCATGTTTACCTACTGTATTTCTTCGATTTTAGATGTTTGGAAATAAAAACACTTCCGGTAAGTTATATCCTTGCATTTCACTGAAGAGTGGGAGCCCAACATCTGTCTGGCAGCAAAGTTCCTTCATCACAACTACAAAAGTATCGTCGCAGAAGACAATGGAGAGCAGACAGAGAGCATCCACGATAAAAAAAAAAAAAAAAAAAAAAAAAAAAAGCTCCAAAAAAGAAGAGCTGGGAGACTGAATTAACAGTAACAAAGTCAGAAGCACTTACAATAATAAAATAATTAAAAGAAGAGCCCAAACCAATCAAGCCTACCAATTCCAAAACACTTTAAAAGAAATTAAAATCCTATGAAAATGCAGACTCTATAAAAGTGATTAAGTGGATCTCCAAAAGGAAACAAATCGACATCAAAAGTAAAAGTTAAAAAAAAAAAAAAACCCAATCAACATTTTTAAGAGCAAATTAAATACACATGAAGAAAGACTAGAAAACTAAACACATGCATAATTAGTCACAAGACAGCAAAATAGGGAAATCAAGGAGCATTAGAAAAATAGGAGAGCTTGAAGAACACAAGGTTTATAACAAAAATCCTATATTGATCTAATGAGAAGTTTTGAAAGAAAGACTAATAAATACAGTAGAGGTGGAGCCCACAGGATATGACATTCTGTGTGAGTGGTTGATTAAGAAAATCTGTCAAAAAATCTCTATGGTAAGTACAGCCATAAATTTATTAATAGGAATGTTATTTCTAAACTACTGAAGGGGTTTGTGGGTAGTATGTTGGTAATGGAGTTCCAACTAGAACTGCAGGATGAAGGGATTTGGGAAAGTAAGCTGGCTGTTTATTCAACAAAATAGACAATGGACACTGGTTAGTTTTTTAAAAAATTGCTGAAAGTCTAAAAGGGTAAGAATTTTTTAGTAGGTGAGGCCGGGTATCCATTATCTGAAATGTGTGCGGTCAGAAATGCTCCAAATTTTAAACTATTTGCATAGCTATCTCGCAGATGAAACCAAATTTAAGTGTGAAATCCACTGGTGTTTCTTATACACTTTACCACAGCCTAAGGGTAGCATCACACATTACTTTTAAAATATCTGCATTTTGGTTACAACTAGTCATATAATTGAAGGGGAGGAAAATTTCACCATAGTCTTTTCTCAGTGTTCAATTTTTTCCAGAATTCAATATTCTGGAAATATTATATTTACTATTATTGGCTTATGTTTATTTAACATATATGTTTTTATTTAACCTTTCCATGTTTTAGAGCATTGCTATTATATATTTTATTATATAAATGTGTGTAAATATATATATATGTATATGTAACATACACATTACAATCTCAATGGTACATTACTGTTATGAAACTTTTTATTTAATAATATTTTAAAGAGACCTGGGTAATAAGAACATTGCATGATATATATAATCTTATATATGAGCTATGATAATATATCATATATATTTACAATTTTCAGTGGTTTCATCACATAGGCATTTTCATGCCCATTATCTCTAGCTGGCTTTATCCTCAGGCAGGCTTCTGCTATGTTGCTCATGCTGGCTCAATCTTTCAAACTCCTGGAATCAAAACATTATCCTGTCTGAGACTGAAGCAACAAGCACGGAACGTACATGGGTCTACAGCAGCTCCTCTGCACAAATATTATAGCTATTAGCTTAGTATTTTTATGGGACTTCTAACTGAGAATGAGTGGGTTTCTGACTCTTGTACCTGCTCTTGGGATTCTTTTCCTCCTGTTGGGTTGCTGTGCCCAATGTCAATATAATAGATTTGGCTTCATCTTATTATATTTATTTTGTCATGTTTGGTTATCTCTTAGAAGCCTGGGCTTTCATTTACTGTATTCCACATATATATATAAAATACTTGAACATATAGAATATTGTTATCACAAGATCTTAGTTTCCTTGTCAAGCTGATTGTCTTCAGTTACAACTAAGAATTTTTGTCTATATGAGTTCTATTTGCTGGTAATCTTTGGATAAAACAATAGATTTTATCTTGTCGAAAACAGGATCTATGACTTGAATTTTTGTAAATCTTCACCAACTTTATTCAGGAATGCCATTAAGTTATTTTAAAAACAGATTGATTCCTTTGGGTTTTGTACACATGAGTTATTAGACCTGTGTAGAACTGTATTCAGTCTGGGGTTAAGACTTATGTACTTTACTTGCCAAAATTTCCCTTCATCCAAATTCTCTGCTTTTTCCATTGTTCTGGCAGTAACCTCTTTAATTGGACTAGTATTTTATTTAATTATTTATTTTTGCATTTTTGGGCCTAAGAACTGATGATTTTTAAAAATAATTTCTAGAATATTTTCCACCATTATTTTTAAAGACATGTTTTCCAGGTTTTTTCCTTTGTCGAATATAATTTTGCATCCTTTAGTATGTTTAAAAAAATCTTGTGTGTTTCTCAATTTTTCTTTGACTATTTCTGTTCAGTTAGCTCTTGGTCCTATTCTTTAGTTGAATTTTCTTTCTTTCTTTTTTGTCTTTTGTTTTTTTGTTTTGTTGTTTTTTGAGACAAGATTTCACTGTGTAGCTCTGGCTATCTTTCTTCATAGATCAGGCTGGCCTTGAACTCACAGCGATTCACCTGTCTCTGCCTCCCAAGTGCTGGGATTAAAGGTGTGCACAACCACACCTAGCCTAGTTGAATTTTCTTGAGATCAGTGTTACACACAACCATCTGGCCAACTATTCATAATATTTATCTTACCTTTTTTTCTTTTATTTCAAAACACTCTATTTTATTTCTATAATATTATTTTATTATTTTGAATACATTTCTGTTCTAATATTTTTTTACTGTGTCCCAAGTTGAATAAGAAATGCCTCCCTTAGACTGATATATTTGAATACTTGGCCACCAGTTAGTAGGATTGTTTAGGAGATTGTTTAGAAGATTGAGCCTGCTGGAGCAAGTTCTTCACTGGGGTTAGACTGAGGTTTCCTAATCACTCTTTATTGTCTGTTTTTTCAGCTTCCTAATTGGATAAAATGTGGTCAGCTGGCGTGCTGTTCTGCTGCCATGCTGTGTCTTCCCTGCCATGATGGACTTTCTCACTGAAAATGGTAATTCACAATAAACTCTTTCCTCCTTCATTTACTGGGGAGAGGAGATTGTCAAACATTTTATCACAGTAACAGAAAAGTTACTAATACAACCTTGTTTTTGCAATTATGTTTCTTTTTACTTGTATTGATTTAGTTCTTATCACATTTGAATTGCTTTGAGATAGATGATTGATGTAAAATTTTCTACTTCTTAGGCTTCAGTTTTCTTTATTGGCTGCATATTTTTGTTTGTTTGTTTTACTGTTTTTAGTTTTGTTTGAGACAGGATCTCTTTATGCAGCTCTGGCTTGGTATATAGACCAGGGTGTCCTCAAACACACAGGGAGCCTCCTGCCTCTATCTCCCTCCATGCTGAGATTAAAGTGTGTGCCACCACATTCAGCAGTAATGACTCTCATATATACATGGTTTTCATATCATTCGTTATATTTCATAAAATGTCACCTTTGGTAGGTGTGGTTGGCTTCCCAGTGCCTTTAGTTGTAGAGAGTTGTCTGACAGCTAAAGCATTACCTTGTGTTAACATCTTCTTTGCTTTTGAGCTTGGCATGTGTTATGCCACTTGTATAACTTTGATTCTGTATCAGTTTGGTATTGTAAATTTAGTCAGCACTTTATCATTGGTATAGACTAAGTTTCAACATTTTGCTGGGTCATTATCAGTACTGACGCTGATGGCAAACTTCTGTGTTTCTTTCCATTTTTATGTAATATTTCCTATTTCCTAAACAACATGACCTTTGATTGGGTGCCTAAATTTATGCAAGAAAGTAAGTTCCAATTTTCTGCTTCTTTCACCTGAGGCATTATGAATAATCACAGAAAGGGCAGTGAGAATCACTTCTAGCCCTCTGAATCCATTATCTTGTTTAATGTTTCTTGTTTCAGAATACTAGATATTCTGTCTCTGAGTACTCTCCATGAAAAGGTAACAAAACACTCAGGTATGTCTTTAGTGATCAAAGAGAAAAATCAAATTATATTGAGTTATTGCTATGTAATGTTATAACTAAGCTTCCCATTAATGTGAATATGAGCCCAGTAAAATTATGGCTTCCAGTAACAGAGGTGATTTAAAAATGGAATCAACTGTAGTGAAAGAAGTACGTAGGTTAAAAAAATAAAAGACCTTTGTCACATCTAAGATTTTGCAAACATGGTTTTCAATAGTACATTAAATCTCTTCACGTGCTTATGCCAGGTTTCAACCTCTATTGCATACAAGAAGAAACTGTCTCTAAGGTAGTTAAGGAATGGTGTCAAAAGTCATTTGGCCGGGAAGTGGTTAGAGCAGGAAGTCTGTGAAAATAATCATTAGCAATGTAGGTCACAAGTGTCAGTGTGCATAAGACTCATCTGCTATCTGATAAAAATCTACCTTTAAATTCTAACAGTAGACATTGTGGTTATTATTTTCCATGAAGGGGCCTCAGATGTGCATTTAAGCACATATAATGAACCTGACAAGTGTATGAAATTGAGAAATGCACTAACATTAAATACTAAATAGATAAAAGAATGAAACAAGTGCTGTAACACTAGTCTCATAAAGGATAACAATAACCAATTGTCAATAAACTATTCACTAATACAGTCAATCCTATAACAATGACACAAGTTGAAATTATCCTCTCTCTCTAATCCCTGTTCCAGTAGCAATCATTTGGAAGGGAAGAGTAACACAATGATAGAAAATTTACTAGCCACATGATGCCATTTTTACTAGGAAAAATCTTAGCAAGGGAGTAGACCACCTTATTTTCTCAAAAATAAAAATAAATCCTGTACAAAAAAAAAAAAAAAAACTTGCAGAATCACAGCAACCATCTATGTTGTCCACAAAAGTCAACATTTTTATTATAATTATTGAATAAGAAATATGTATTCTTGTCATGTATTAGCTAGTGGGTTTTTCTGATTCTATGTTGGTGTCATGTCTTGAAAAAATAATAGTTTTTATAAGCAATCTGTTTTGTTCTCTTTATTTTTTTTTCCATTAGGAACTATGTTTATTGCTACAAGCACTGACATTTAGCTGCATCTAGAATAGCTATAGGGATGGAGCTTATGGCAGTAAGGAGATGAAGAGAAGACAGTCAAACAGGCAGGTAGGCAGGCAGACAGACAGACAGACAGACAGACAGACACAAAGCTGGGGTTGGATAGTGTGTGGGCTCTATGCAGGAGAAACCTCAGCAAACCAGGTCAGCATGTTTATTATATACAATTGAACAGGGAGAGAGTTTATTATATACAGTTGAAAAAGGAGGTGGCTTCTTACCTCAGATAAACAAGGAGGCAGGTTTTATGATATAGGTCAAGGAGACAGGTTTAGCTAACTTTGGTAGGAGCACTTTCCATCTGGGAGTTGGCTTCAGGTTATAAATATGGGGGAGGGTGGTTTGGTAAAAAGCTATGGTGGATATTTTCTGCACATACTATTGACATCTTCACATGGACCTTAGGAAGATTTCCACATTTTTCTGAGCTTTACACCGTAGTTATTGGATTTGGGAACGTGGAAGTGGCTTTGCCATTCATCCATGGGTCCGAGACTCTGGGAGCTCTTGATATAGCCATGACTATGTCAACAATACATATTCACTCAAGACTTCACTCACTCAGTGCTTCCTCTGTTATTTACAGCATTTTATAAACAATAACTACTTCTCATTCTGATGGCACTAGTTTTGACTTCATTGGTGATTTTGACCAACACATGGAACTTCTAGGAAGAACTTCATGCACTGAAATGAGTGCTTCAGAGGATGGAAATGGCACCTATAGGCAATTGAGAAGGCTTTGACTTTCATATTATAGTCATGGAATAGTCTTACCATGGACTCAAAGTAGAAAAATTACAAATGAAAATCTTAATACAGATTTACTTCTAACTATATGTTATTTTACTAATATGAGAATCTAACAATACAATGTGAATAAAAAAGGTAAAATAGGTTAAAAATGTAATTTATTGTTTAAACATTTGAGGAACTTCTATTAAACAATAAAACAATAAAAGCATATCTAGTATTACTTTATTACTTATTTTTCTTGAAGTTATACTTAAGTTATAGAAAATATGAAAATTTGAACACCTAAAAAAGGAAATTATTGTCAGTACTTCTAGTCACTGTAATTTACCAAGGGAATTAATAGAATAAAATACAACTTCATTTTAAATTATAAATATTGGGAGTTTTAGTAAATTAAAGAATGACTTCACATGACAAAAGGAGAGTTGTATATGAGATGAACTTAAGGCTGACTTAGTCTTAAAATATCATTATAAGAAAAGAAAGAATATGAAACTTATGTGAAGTCATAGGCTTTTAATGCCATTGCTCTGGGGCAACCAGACTATGTAGAATTGCAAGGCAGCCATGAAAATGTTTTGTAATGATAAAATAATCTAGTTAACCCAAAAATTTATATAGTGCTTTTTGAAGGCAAGATGATATTTTTTAATGGAGCCAGATTATGATAGTCTAACAATAGCTTCGTGTATGTGTGTGTGTGTGTGTGTGTGTGTGTGTGTGTGTGTGTGTGTACTATCTGACAAGTATGACATTTCAAATGAAAGACAAATTATGAATTATTCAATAAATCCCGCTGAGACAATTGCTTATCTCTGTGGATAAATTATAGGCTCTTTATCAAACTAAATTCCAGAAAGATTAGAAAGTTGAACTCTTTGAAACAAAAAATAAGGAAACATTTACTAGATGAAGTCAACAGTAAAAATCATATTAATATTTGATGACTAACTGTCAGAAATATTTGAATCCCAAAAACTAGGAAGAAATAAACAAAAGATAAAAACAAAGTTTTAGAGAGATACTTAAAAATTCAATAGAAAAAAATTAAGATGTTATTTTATTGGGGCTGGAAAGATGACTCAGTGGTTAAGAGAACTGACTGCTCTTCCAGAGGTCATAAGTTCAATTCCCAGCAACTACATGGTGGCTCACAACCATCTATAATGTGATCTAATGCCCTCTTCTGGCCTGCAGGGGTACAAGCAGACAACACTATATACATAATAATAAATAAATATATCTTTTAAAAATATGTTATTTTATTTGTTAACATATTTTATTTTTAACATATTCATTTATATTAATATATATATACACAATAAACTACCTATAGCCAAAAGAATCTTGAAACAATCAGAAATTATATAAATTTATAGTGTTTTGGCTATTTGTATTTGGCAGCGTAGAAGAAAACGTCTTTCCTATCTTGGTGAATCTAAAATTCTGAATGTAAACCAATATCTATTGTATCTCATCTCTATTAACTTAAATTATCTATCTAGATAAGGGGAGTAGGGGTTACTTCTGACATAGACTCTGGTCCCTTAACTGTGATCACTTCCCCCTGTCAGGGAGGCCTTGCCAAGGCTCAGAGGAAGAGGATACAGGTAGTACAGGTGAAACTAGATAGGCCGAGGTCAGGTGTTAAGGGAGGAGGACTCTCTTTTCTGAGGGCTAGAGGAGGGAGAGAGAGGAGATGAGGGAGGGAAGAGATATTGGGAGGTGGAGAGGGAGGGGTTATATATTGAATGTGAATGCAGAACAAGCAAGTAACCTATATTGCTTACATTATCCCACTCCATGGGGGAGTAGCTCTGTGACTGGCTGAGGATGTCTATGCATAGACAATGCTTCCCATTGGTTACAGAATCCATGTGAGTTATTATTAGATACCATTCTTCATATGGCATGAATGAAGATCTACAGCTGTCTTTCTTCTGCTCATACAAAGAGCAGGGAACCAGCCTTAATTGTTCTGTGCATCACGCACACCTCATATACTTATAATTTTAGGACTGTATAATGCTTGTGAGAAATGATATGTTTTCGAAACAAAAGAAACAGACACCGGCACCAGATCAGACCTGACAGGATTCATTCCTTTCAGCATGCTGGACATTGATATCCTTCATCCTTCATGTTCTAGCACAAAGTGCTTCAGTTGCTGTTCCTCATCATAAGAGGACAGCTTCAAAGAAAGCTTCCAATCCCAATTGGTCCAGCAATTCAGACTGTTGCACACAGGACTTCTATTAAGCCTGGAATTTCTTAAAATTTCAAAACTGGACCACAAATGTTATTTCTAACTTGTCTAACCATTTTCTCCAAATTTATTTGGGCCCATACCAAGGTATTATTCATCCAAATCAGCCAGAAGAAATCTTAAGAGAATGACACTCGAGTTTTGGTTGCTTTCTTGGGATATAGATGTTTATTTCCATTGAGAGTTTTTTATAAGTTATTTTTTTTTGTTTTTGTTTTTTTAAATTGATTTATTCTTGTTACATCTCAATGTTTATCCCATCCCTTGTATCCTCCCATTCCTCCCTCCCCCATTTTCCCATTATTCAGGGTTAGGTTATTATTGGTCTTATTCAGGGAGAAATCAAGGTTGGACTCAGGTATGTCTCTCTTTCTCTTTCTTTCTTAAGTTTGGAAATAAGGGTTGAAAAGAAAGAAGGGAGAATATAGAATTATATAGGGATGATAGAACAATAAGTAGATTATCGAATTTACTCTTCAACTTAATGCTTTAATTGTTACTCACAAGGTTATTTTTAATTCACTGATGTAGAAAAAACTTATTTGTTTTTATTGTCTATGGAAATTTTATTAATAATTAGCATATTGATTATGTTCAGAAAAAGAATAAAAGGAGATGATTCCATAAAAGCATATAGATGGACATTAATCCTGAGAGGAAAAATAAACCTCACTTATAATAAAAATACACATTTAAACAATAATGTTTTATTTTGACTTTTTATTTGGCAAAGATATAAGACAGTCTATACTCAGGGTGGTAATGCGTGTGTTATTGTTACTAAAAGAACACAGAACAAACACTACTGAACAAACAATATTAAGCAATTGCTGCTGCTTATTATGGTCTGGCCTTTGTTTGTCTACTCATTTAATAGCTATTGGATAATTACTAAGTAATATGTTACAACTTAAGTAAAATCCATTCCATGAATATGCATCTATATATGTCTACATGATAGAAGATAGAAGGAGAGGGGTAGGGAATGTTATTTTATTTCCCCGTGTGGTAAATACTGGGGGTGGCAGTATACTAGTATGCTAATATATTAGTTCCCTAGTATACTAGGGAATATGGTTTATCGATGTAGAAAATTCTGAATATGAGATGGTCAGGGAAGAGGAAAAGTGTAGTGGAGCTTAACAAAAGCTGGGATTCTCCACAGATGAAAAGGCGTTCACTTGCTAAGCAAGGAGGGAAAGGGGAGGAAGGGTCTGAGGAAGAAGAAAAAGTGAGAATGAGGGTAAAGTGACATAACAATGACATCAAATGGTTTTGGCTTCATATGACAGCATCATAGTGACCCATAATCAGCTTGATGGCCTTTGAGTAAGCCTGGCCAACGTATCCAGCATCAATCCCAGCATATTATGAACGGCCGAAAATCATGAGAATGAAAAAAATCATGAGAGTGATATGGTCAGGTTTATGACCACAGATGCAGGAGCAAGCCTGACTATTAGCATGAGATAAACCATGTGTGTTCTACCCTGGGTGAAGTCACTTTTATCCCCACAAATTATGCCCTTATCTTTTGATGCAAGGCACAAGCGTCCACTTGGTCTTGCTATGATTTAAGACCTTGCCAAGTCCTCCAGTAAGTTGCTCTATACGGTCTGCATCTGTCTGCCTGTTTTCTTTGACCTGAAAGGGATTGAGGCAGAATCTCAATTACTGCAGAAGGTGAGTTTAGTATTGGAACTTTACCATTCAGAAGGTTGAAGGACAGATTTATATGCAGTACATGAGAGCACTGATAATGTTGAGTCTTGGTGGAGGTGACATGGATTTTCTGCTTGTCAAGTTTAAGAGATGGGTCTTATATTCTATAATTGCAAGTTTCTCAAAACACTTTCAGGAGAAAAGGAAAAAGACTTTGCAGAATGTTGGGTGTGTTGGTATGTGCTTATAATCATAACACTTAGGAAACTGAAGCAGAAGAATTACAAGTTCGAGGCTGGCCTGAACTACATAAAGCTTGCCTCAACAAGCCCTCCTCCCATGAAAGGAAGTTCTTGTAATATAAACGATAAGAGCTGGAATAAGATGACAATTTAATTTAATGCTATTTAAAGTGACAGAGGCAGAAGACTGCCTCTGATTAACTCACTAATCTTCCCATTTGCATATTAATTGTTTACTAGGTAAGTATTGCTAAATGCTTACTGAGCGTACTGATCAATGAGTAAAGATCAAAAATAGCCTTTGTCCTGATGAAATTAGATCTAGAAAGGAGCACAGGATCTAGAAAGGTCACAAATTGCAGAGTAGGATGACATGTAGCATTACACGTGTTCCTACTTGGGGAGGGTGTTCTCAGCAAGGCTTGGTGGAAGGGTAACACATCGTTTCACATGTGTTAGTGTGATCATGCCATGTGTACAGGAGAGTTCATGCAGAACAAGAACTATGCTGATTTTTATATACTTCCTCCCTCACAACTCTGGCTCCTGACATATTTTGAGCATGGACGGACAGAGGGCATTTTCTCTGGTTTCAGGTATCTCAATGTCTTAGGGCTTGAACAACTCATGACCCAATAAAGTTGGTTGAATATTTTGAATTTTGTTGAGAAAATCAGTTGTTTAACATCTCACCCTATATGACTGGAAATCATTCATCTTTTGAGGACCATGAATGGTACACTATGAACAATAACTGTAATTTCTCTCCCTTCTGCCAGAGAAGAACACAGGGAAAAAAAAAAAAAAAAAAAAAGGAATGTAAATAGGAGTGAATTGAAAGAGCAATAAAATGAAGAGAAAGAGAAAAATATATGAAAGCTGGCAGGAAGTAGAGGTACAGCCCTTCTATGAATAAGGATCTTCTGTGAAGAATTATTTGATATGTCTACTTGTTATTTTCTCTCCATGTGAGTTAGGAATTAATATCTTTCAGCCACTGAATGAGTCTTCAGCCCTCTACTCAGCTGTAATGCCTATGGCTGACCAAGCATGGCAGGTTAATCCTAGGGGTACAGTTGTGTCTTTCGTGTCTTGGTGGTATCTTATAGCTCTGCAATTGGACATATGACCTTCTCAGTGAGAAAAAAATCATGTCATATACCGGAAACCTAGCCAACCACCCAGGGACAGTGAATTCATGGATCTTGGGGGAGAACCTACAACCACCACTTTAATCAGCCATTAAAATCCCTAACTACATTCTAAATATTTGTCCTTATACCCACAGTAAGTGTTGTCTTTATCCCTCTTCAAAGAAACTTCAGTTTGCTGATGGAGACCATGACAGAAAGCCATAAGCAACCAAAATGCTAAGCTGTGATGCTCAGTTGGGACTGGTACCTTTACAACACAACACCTGTACATAGGCTCATGGATCATTGGAAAGAGCTTCAAGAGCCAGAGAAACAAAGACTGTGCTGTGAGATGGTGTCTACTGGTAATATCAAAATAACACACATAAGGTCTCACCAATATGACAACCTACACATGAACTGAACAAGGATGACATCAATAAACACACTAAAGTATATGAGGGAAAACATAAGGTTTCAACACTACACAAAGAACTAAAGACAACTGATTGTGAGATTGGTAGAATTAGTCATCCCTAGGAAAAGGCACATCAATGGATTACCCAATATGAAATAGGTAACCAAATGGGTTTTCATCTCTGAAAATATACATATGAATAACATTATACAGACTGAGAAGGTTGTAGTTATATATTTAGGAATATATGTGTATATATATATTCATAGAAATTAAAATGATTCAGTTACTGAAGGATTCTTCAGTCTTTTATCCATCTATGATGTCTTTGATGACTAGCATGTCATGCTAACATTAAGGGTACAGTAGTGTCTTACATGCCTTGGTGGTATCCAATAGCTCTGTAATTAGACTTAAGACCCCTTCAACAAAGGTTTCTTAATACGTACATAAACACATGCATGTGTGTGTGTGTATATATATGTGTGTGTGTGTGTATGTGTGTGTGTGTGTAGCTAGAGTTAATGATAAATGAATTTGAAAGAAAGTAAATAGGGTTATATGAGATATTTTAGAGGGAACCAAAGGGAAGGGAGAAATGGTACAATTATGATATCATCTCAAAAAAAATAAAAGAACTTAAGAAATCAATAAGTGAGTACTATTCAGTGACTCCTGTACTCACTGCTATGGTGCAGTTCTTTCTTCTTGCTATGCTAACTCTTTTAATGATTAGTTCTCAATAGGAGCAAAATGTCTTATTTTGTCTGGGAAGAAGGCTTAGTGGATAAGAACACTTGTTACATAAAGTACAAGGACATGAAGTCAAGAGCACTTGTTCTTTGTTTTGTTTTGTTGTGTGTGTGTGTGTGTGTGTGTGTGTATGTGTGTGTGTGCAAGTTTATTTATTGATTCACTTTACATCTCAAACTCAGTCCTCTCCTTCCTCTCCTCCTGGTCCCGTCTTCCCCTTCTCTTCCCCCCTTTCTTCTCAGAAAAGGAGAGCTCTACACCCCAGTATCAATACACCCCAGCACATTCAATCATATCAGGACTGAGCACATCTTCTTCCACTGACACCAGAAAAGGCAGCCCTACTACGGGGAAGTCATCAAAAAGCAGGCAACGTAGTTCATGTCAGAGACAACCCCCTCTCCACTTGCTAGGGGACCCGTGTGAAGACTAAGGTACCTATGTGTAGGGTGTGTAGGTCCAGTCCACACAGGCTCTTTAGTTGGTGCTTCAGTCTCTGGAAGACCCCCACCCCCCACCTCTGGCCTAGGTTAGTTGAAACTGTTGTTCTTTTTGGGGAGCTCTTGTCCCCTCCAGGTCCCTCTATCCTTCCCCCGACTATTCCCCAAGCTCCGCTCAATGCTTAGCTGAGAGCACTTGTTTTATAAGTGTGAAGACCTGAACTCAGATCCATAGCACCCATACAAAAAGATCAGCAGTTGGGAGTGGTGGCTCATGCCTTTAACTCTAGCTTTCAGGATGTAGAGGCAGGCATTAGTTCAAGGTGAGTCTGGTCTACATAGTGAATTAAGAAAACCGAAATTAATTAATTAATTCATTAATTAATTAATAACTGGGCATGACCCCTTTGCTGTACTCTTAAAACTGTTGGGGACAGACAGAGAGGATTGATGAGGCTCACCGACCATCAGGTTAGACTAAAATGATGTTCTTCAGATTCATGAGACCCTGTCTCAAGAGAATAGGCTGAGAATGATTGAGATTATCGGCATCTTTCAATATGCTCTGCATTATCATTCAGAGGGATATACTAGCATGTACACAGGCATGCGTATACACATACATTACACACGCATACATACACACATGAGTTCAAGTCAACCTAAACTACAGAAGAGACCCTGTCTCAAAAACAAATCTCAATCTTTAAAACAAAAACCCTCACAAGCTACTTGCTAAGTGTGTTATTTTCAAGAGGGCTAGATGAAGTGTCCCAAGAGAAACATGAACAAAGGATTGGGGGCGGCTCACGTCAGCTTCTGCATTCCAGTCAGCATGGCTGTGGTGGAGATTGCAGCCTGACGGGCTTGCCAGCTGAGGCTGTGTCCTTGCACTCTGTAAGCATGGCTGACCCCATGACATTTCACCAGGAGCATTCTGATTAGCCTCTCATTGAGACACTGACATTCTGTGGGTTCATCAGAAAGGCAAACACTTAAATCCTTGATTGTTCTTACTCAGCGCAGTACTCTATTAATGATTTCCCCTAAATAACACAAATCTAAGTGGTAAGAGAAATATTTCTAACTAGAACGCAGATGAGTTAACTTTCACCTTGGTTGCAGACATTCTCCCCACAAGGCTTTCTCTAATCACCTAGCAGAAAAAGATGTCTAAACGCCACTGAACCCTAGCAACCTCCTAACCCATTCGCTACTTATCACTTTTTCTTTTCCATTTTGAATTACAGGTGTAATCCCAGGTGTACTATCCTGTCCTAACAGGGGGGGGGGTGGTGGTAAAAGGCACACATAGCTGTGATGTTGAGGACAGCTAAATGTAAGGACTGTTACAGAGGCACAGACAAGATTAAGAAAACAAACCAGTGATACTGACTTGCCTAGGGACTAGCCCGACTTAGAAGTCATTATCAGCCAGCACGTGAAGGGCAAAGGTGGGGAATGAGTGATTACACTGGGAAGGACCTGCAGTAGAAAAGAGAAGATCTAGCCCAGTTGTACAGGTGTATTCAGTTCCCAGGGACCCTGTTTTTGGGAGAAGAGGAAAATGTGTGTGTGCGTGTGTGTGTGCGCGTGTGTGTGTGTGTGTGTGTATGCATAAACACCCTGAAGTTATTTTCTTTCTGGGCCATGATCATTTCCAATGTTTTCCCCTAACTTCTGTTTATTAATACCAAGTAGAAATAACAAAGGCCAGACATAGCATAACCAGGCCAAGGTCAGTATCAAAGTCAGTCCTTGGGACAGGGCATTAAGCGAAGCTAGGTAGAGTGTAAGTCAAGCATGGGGAGTAACGGACAGAACTAACAACCACCATGCCATTATGTACATTCTCATAAGGCATGGAGCTGGTTAAGAAAAATCCATCAGCAATTTTTATATCTGTTAATCAATCAAATGCACAGTGCAGTCTGTAGTGAAGAATGAGGGATAAGGGAAAATCATGGATATATGTTTTTATGTAGCTCTTAAATACTGTGTGTATATTCTTATATAATTACATATATTCTTGCATAATTATGGTTATTATCTATATTAATGAACTGCAAGTTGATGAAAGAAGCCATCCTTTCTTGCCTTACTTTTTAAATGTATTTTCTATCAACCTGTCTCCTAGCATGGCCTTGGTTAGGCCAAGTGCTTTAGAATATTTTTAAAAAGCATTTATGGAGAAAAAGCACCCTAATTTAGTATCAGTAAGAGCTTCCATTACAAGTACATCCCCTTGGAAATATTTCTCTAGCTCAATGTCATGTGCCAATAAAATTTTGTAGGAACATTTTGATGATATATCCATCCTTGTTAAAGCAAACTCTGAAGGACACTTGAATCCTTGTGAGTGTGAAGGCATTTTCCATTGTAGTAGGACATAATACAAGTTAGGAGAGTAATAGGTAGCCAGCTTGTTACTACTGAACAGCATGTGCAAGACATTTAGATTTCCTTTTTTTTTTTTATCAAGGAGAAAACATTCTATGTTTTTTATCAGAGAAACAAGGCTACCAATATTGTAATAAAAGACATTTCAAAACATTCTTAGCGAGAAGTCTTGGTTTCAAAAGTTAAGTTAGATTAGTAACATGAGGAGTTAGAGATAACCCTGAGTTTACTCTTGTTTAGGGGAAAAGTTGATTAAGAATTTCAAACAGAGGACAGAAAGAGATAGGGAGAAGAAGCTAGTACCTAATTAGAGGATTGCTACAGTGACAATTAGAGGATTGCTACAGTGACAATTAGAGGATTGCTACAGTGACAATTGCTGGTAAAGGCCGTTCTAGCACATCATTGCACATAAATCAGAGAGTAATTATTAGGGACAAAGTGATATGTTGACCTGAACCCCAATAGGTAATCAATGAAAGGACACATTCTCTTTTTAAATTTTATTTTATTAATTTATTCATATTACATCTCAATGGTTATCCCCTCCCTTGTATCCTCCCATTCCTTCCTCCCTCCCATTTCCCCCTTACTTCCTTCCCCTATAACTGTGACTGAGGGGGACTTCCTCCCCCTGTATATGACAATTAGAATAGCAGAAATTGTATGGTTAGGCACCGAGGTTAGTTCTGGGTGAAGGTATCTGTGATGACAGGACATTAAAAGCAGTAAGGAAATAAAAATATAGATTCCTAAATAAAAATTGCAGGTGAGGTACAATATTGCTGAGATGTGGTCTCAAAGCAGTTCTCTGGTATGACTATAACGACCACAAATAGTGGTAATTATAGATGCTGATGCTGACATATACACGAATATGCAAAGGTAAACACTCGGGTGCCTTATTGTTAAGATGCCTCTAGGCTATAGAAACGTTGCTTGAGAGCACACCGCACTTGCCACATTTTCTGCCACCATCTCCCCAGTCCCCAAGGTTTTAGATCTCATGGAAAATCTGCTTGAAGAAAATCTTTGTTTCCTGAATTTTTATATATTTTGGATATTAGCCCTCTGTCAGATATGGAGTTGGTAAAATGTTTCCCATTCTGTAAGCTGCTGTTTTGTCCTTTCGACAGTGTCCTTTAGCTTACAGAAGCTTTTCAGGTTCATGAGATCCGATTTATTAACTGATCTCAGTACATAAGCTATTGGTGTTTTGTTCAGGACTTGTCTCCTGTGCCAATGAGTTCAAGGCTCTTCCCCACTTTCTGTTCTTTCAGATTTAGTCTGCCTGGTTTTATGTTGAGGTCTTTAATCCACTTGGGCTTGTGTTTTGTGCAGGGAGATTGAACGGATCTATTTTTCTACATGTACACATTCAGTTAGACCAGTACCATTTATTGAAGATGCATTCTATATTCCATTGTATAGTTCTGAATTCTTTGTAAAAGAAAAAAAAAACAGTCCATAGGTGTGTGGGTTTACTTATGGGTCTTTGATTCAATTCCATTGATCAACATGACTGTTTTATACCTTTATCCTGTGGTTTTTATTACTATTGCTCCATAGTGCAGCTTTAAATCAGGGATAGTGATATCTCCAGAAGTTCTTTTAATGAACAGGATTGTCTTAGCTAGCCTTGGTGTTTTTTGTTTGGTGGATTGGTTTTGTTTTTTTTCACATAAAGTTTAGTATTTTTTTCAAGGTCTTTAAAAGAATTGTGCTGAAATTTTGATGGGAATTGCATCAAATCTGTAATTTGCTTTTGGTAGGATGTCTATTTTTCCTATGTTAATCCTACTGATCCATGAGCCTGGGAGATCTTTCCATCTTCTGAGATCTTCAATTACTTTCTTCAGAGTCTTGAAATTCTTGTCAGACAGGTATTTCACTTGCTTGGCTAGAGTTACACCAAGATATTTTATATTATTTGTGGCTATTGTGAAGGGCGTTATTTCCTTTATTTATTTCTCGGCCAGTTTATCATTTTCATTTAACAAGGCCACTAATATTTTTGAGGTAACTTTGTATTCAACCACTTTGATGACAGTGTTCATCAGCTGTTGGAGTTTACTGGTAAAACAACTGAGATCACTTCTAAATACTATTGTATCATCTACATATAGTGATACTTTGATTTCTTCCCTTCCAATTTGTATTCTCTTGATTGCTTTTAGTTGTCTTATTCATCTAGCTA
Source organism: Acomys russatus (assembly GCF_903995435.1). Classification (NCBI taxonomy): domain Eukaryota; kingdom Metazoa; phylum Chordata; class Mammalia; order Rodentia; family Muridae; genus Acomys; species Acomys russatus. The sequence continues at coordinate 67,724,544 of NC_067139.1, forward strand.
AAACTTTAAGTACTATATTGAATAGATAAGGAGATAGTGGACACTTGTCTTGTCCCTGAATCTAGTTGCATTACTTTAAGTTTCTCTCCATTTAATTTGATGTTGGCTATCAGCTTTTTGATATTGTCTTTATTGTGCTTAGGTATGTACAAAACTAGACATCAACAAACCAAAGAACTTAATTAAAATGAGGTAAAGATCTCATCAGAGGAATCTTTAGTGGCTGAGAAGCACCTAAAGAAATATTCAGTGTCTTTAGTCATCAGAGAAATGCATCAAAACAATTCTGAGATTCCATCTTATGACTGTCAGAATGGCTAAAATAAAAAACCCCAAGTGATAGTTCATGCTGGCTAGAGAGTGGAGGAAGGAGAAGAAGACTCTTACATTGCTGATGGGAATACAAACTTGTACAACCACTTTGTAAATGAACTTAGTGGTTTCTCAGAAAATTGGGAGTAGTTTTACTTCAAGACCTGGCATTACCACTCCTAGGTGTATAGCCAAAGTAATCTCCACCATACCACAAGAACACTTGTTGAACTATGTTCATAGTAGCTATATTGGTAATAGCTAGAAACTAGAAGCAACCTAAATGTCCCTCAATTGAAGAATGGATAAATTTACATAATGGAGTATACTTAGCCATTAAAAACAACGATATCCTTAAATTTGAAGGCAAACTAATTGGTGGACCTCTGGAAATAGCCTATCATTACGCTTCCCTTCCACTGTGTCCCCACTAAGCCATCTTGGCAAGGAGCAGTGACCAAGCAGTCAGCCCCCAAGTGCATGTCAGAGATTCAGTAGCAGTCCTCCACTTCCCCCCTGCAGAGAACTCACAGTTCATTGAATACATCTGAGAAAGGGGTCTTGGTTCTCTGCATCCACTGTCCTTGACTGGAGCATCAGTTTGTGCAAAGCCCCCTATGCCTCAATCCACAAGAATTGATGGTCTCCCTCTGGAGCTCTTGCTCCCTCCCCAATCTTCCATAGCCCAACTCTTACCTGCAACTCTCAGCACTCTGCCCAGAGTCCAGCTTTGAGTCTCAATAACTGTCCCAGAGGACATCTATGTTGGCCTAAAATCCAAAAATGAGTGTATACCAAGCATGTGTTTTGGGGTCTGGGTCATCTCACTTAGAATGGTAATTTCTAGTTCCATCCATTTGCCTGCAAGTTTCAAGATTTCCTTGTTTTTAATAGCTGAGTAGTATTCCATTGTGTAGATGTACCACAGTTTCTTTATCCATTCTTTGGTTGAGAGACATTTAAGTTGTTTCCAGATTCTAGATATTATGAATAAAGCTGATATGAACATAACTGAGCAAATGTCCTTGTTGTATGGTGGAGCACCTTTCGGGTATATGCCCAGGAGTGATAGAACTAGTCCCAATTTTCTAAGAAAGCACCAGGTTGATTTCCAAAGTGGTTGTACAAGTTTACACTCCCAGCAGCAGTGGAGTAGTGTTCCCCTTTCTCCACATCCTTTCCAGCACGTGTTGTCACTTGAGTGCCATTTGGATAGGTGTAAGATGGAATTTCAAAGTCATTTTGATTTGCATTTCCCCGTTAACTAGGGATGTCAAACATTTCTTTAATTGTTTCTCAGTCATTCAATATTCCTCTGTTGAGAATTCTCTATTTAGCTCTGTACCCCATTTTGTAATTGGGTTATTTGGTTTGGTGGTTTTTAATTTCTGGAGTTCTTTATATATTTTAGATTTTATCCCTTTGTCAGATGTAGAGTTGGTAAAGATCTTTTCCCATTCTGTAGGCTGTTGCTTTGTTCTGTTTACAGTGCCTGTTGCCTTATGGAAGTTTTTCAGTTTCATGAAGTGCCATTCATTAATTGCAGTTCTTAACACCTGAGCTGTTGGTGTTCTGTTCAGGAAGTTGTCTCCTGTGCCAATAAGTTCTAGGCTCTTTCCCACTTTTTCTTCTAACAGATTTAGTGTGTCTTGTTTTATGTTGAGGTCTTTAATCCACTTCAACTTTAGTTTTCTACACTGTGATGAATATAGATCTATTTGAATTTTTTTTTACAAGTAGACATCCAATTAGACCAACATGATTTGTTGAAGGTACTGTCTTTTATCCATTGTATGATTTTGGCTACTTTGTCAAAAATCAAACGGGTGTGTGAATTTACTTCTGGGTCTTTAATTTGATTCCATTGGTCAACTGCCCTATTTCTATGCCAGTGTCATGCCGTTTTTTACTACTGTTGCTCTATAATACAACTTGAGATCAGAGATGGAGATTCCTCAGCAAGATCTTTTATTGCACAAGACTTTTTTTAGCTATCCTGTTTGTTGTTGTTGTTGTTTGTTTGTTTTTTCCATATGAAGTTGAGAATTTATCTTTCCAGTTTTGTAAAGTATTTTGTAGTTATTTTGATAGGAATTGCACTGAATCTGTAGATTGTCTTTGGTAGGATGGTTATTTCTACTAAATTGATTCACCCAATCAATGAGCATGGAAGATATTTCCATTTTCTGATATCTTCTTCATTTTCCCTCTACAGAGACTTGAAGTTTTCTTCACATAGGTCCTTCACTTGCTTTCTTGGAGTTACACCAAGATGCTTTATATTATTTGTGCCTATTGTGAAGGGCATGGCTTCAATAATTTATTTCTCAGCTCATGTCATTAGTATACAAGAGGGCTACTGAATTTTTCGAGTTTGTTTTATATCCTGCCACTTTGATGAAGTAGTTTATCAGCTGTAGAAGTTCCTTGGTAGAATTTTGGGAGTCATTGATGTGTACTATCATATTATCTGTGAACAGTAAAACTTCAGCTTCTTCCTTTCCTATTTGTATCCCTTTGATCTCCTTTAGGTGTCTTATTGCTCTAGCTAGAACCATATTGAAGAGAAATGGAGAGTGCACAACCTTGTCCTGGCCCTGATTTCAGTGGAATTTATTTAAGTTTCTCTCCATTTACTTTGATGTTGGCTATAGGCTTGCTGTATATTGCCTTTACTATATTTAGGTATGTGCCTTGTATGCCAAATCTCTCTAAGACTTTTAACATGAAAGGGTATTGGATTTTGTCAAATGCTTTTTCAGCATCTAAAGAGATGATCATGTGTTTTTTCCTTTAGTTTGTTTGTATGGTTGATTACATTGATGGATCTCTGTGTATTGGACCACCTCTATATGCCTGGTATAAAGACTATTTTGTCATGATGGATGAGATTTTTTTGGTGATCTTGGATTCAGTTGGCCAGAATTTTATTGAGTATTTCTGCATTTATGTTCATAAGGGATATTGGTCTGAAATTCTCTTTCTTTGTTGGGTCTTTGTGTGTGTTAAGAATTAATGTGACTGTGGCTTCATAGAATGAGTTTGGTAGTGATCCTTCTGTTTATATTTAGTGGAATACTTTGGAGAATATTGGTATTAGTTCTTCTTTGAATATATGGTAGAATTGTATGGTGAATCCATCTGGCCCTGGGTTTTTTGTTTTTTGTGTTTTTTTGTTTGTTTGTTTTTTTGTTTTTTGTTTTGGTTGGGAGACTTTTGATGACTACTTCTATTTCCTTAAGGGATATAGGATTATTTAAGTTGTTTGTCTGATCTTGATTCCACTTTGGTAAGTGGAATTTATCAAGGAAATTGTCCATATGATTTAGATTTTCAAATGTTGTGGCAGATAGGCTTTTGAAGTTGGGCATATGATTCTCTGGATTTCCTCAGTATCTGTTGTTATGTCTTCCTTTTCATTTCCAATTTTGTTAATATCAGTGTGTTCCCTTTGCCTTTTAGTTACTTTGGCTAAAGGTTTGTCTATCTTGTTGATTTTCTCAAAGAACCAGCTTTTGGTTTCATTGATTCTTCGAATTGTTTTCTTTATTTCTAATTCATTGACTTCAGTCCTGAATTTGGTTATTTCCAGACATCTATTCATCTTGAGTGTGTCTGCTTCTTTTTTTTCCTAGTGTTTTCTCATGTTCCATTAAGTTGCTTGTATGTGATGTCTCCAATTTCTTTATAAATGCACTTAATACTATGAACTTTCCTTTAGCTCTGCTTTCATTGTGTCCCAAAGGTTTGGATATATTATACCTTCAATTTCATTGAATTCTAGAAAGTGTTTAAATTCTTTTTTATTTCATCACTCAGTTATTATTGAGTAAAACATTGTTCAGTTTCCATGTGTTTATAGCCTTTTTGGTAATTCTATTGTTGTTGATGTTCAACTTTAGACCATGGTAGTCTGATAAAATACAAGGAATTATTTCAATGTTTTTGTATCTGTTGAGTCGTGTTTTGTAAATGATTATATGGTCATTTTTATAGAAGGTTCCATGTGGTGCAAAAAGAAGGTCTGTTCTTCTCTGTTTGGTAAAAAGTTCCATAGATGTTTGTTATACATGACCTCTGTTGGCTTGATTATTTCTCTAGTTTCTGCCTTGAAGATCTGTCCATTGGTGGGAGTGGGGTTTTAGGGTCTCCCACTATTATTGTGTTGGGATCAATGTGTGATTTAACTTTAAAAGCATTTCTTTTATGAATGCAGGTTCCCCAGTATTTGGGGCATAGATTTCAGGATAATAATGTTCTCTTGGTAGATTTTTCTTTGATGAAAATGAAATATCGTTCTCCATCTTTCTTGATCAATTTTAATTGAAAATCTACTTTATCAGATATTAGAATGGCTACTCCACCTTGCCTCTTGGGTCTCTTTGCTTGGAAAATCTTTTTCTAGCCATTTACTATCTGGTAATGTCTATTTTTGTTGTTTTAAATGTGTTTCTTGAATACAGCAGAATGATAGATCTTGCTTCCACATCCATTTTGTTAGCCTGTGTCTTTTTAGTGGGGAGTTGAGGCCATTAATGTTGAGAGTTATTAGTGACCAATGATTGTTAGATCCTTTTATTGTGGAGTTTGAGGTGATCATGTATGGCCGTGCCTGTTTTGGTTTTGCTGTTGTGAGATTATCTATATACTGTGTTGTGTTTGGTATGGTCATTGGGATGAGTTTTCCTTCTACTATCTTCTGTAGAACTGGGCTGATGTTTAGATATTGTTTAAATTTGGTTTTGTCATAGAATATCTTATTTTCTCCATGTATAGTGAATGAATGTTTTGCTGGATATAGTAGTCTGGGTTGGCATTTGTGGTCTCTTAATGTCTGGATGACCTTTATGGTCTCTGTTGAGAAGTCAGGTGTAATTTTGATGGGTCTGCCTTAATACGTTTCTTGGCCTTTTCCCTTGCTGCTTTTAATATCTTTTCTTTATTCTATAGATTTAGCATTTTTATTACCATGTGGCAGGTGGAATTTCTTTTCTTGTCTAACCTACTTGGTGTTCTGTAGGCCTCTTATATGTTCAAGGGTTTCTCTTTCTGTAGATTAGGACAATTTTCTTCTATTATTTTCTTAAAAAACATTTGTTGGTCCTTGGAACTTGACATTTTCCTTTTCATCTACTCCTATAATCCTGATGTTATGCCTTCTCATGGTGTACTTGATTTCTTGGATGCTTTGCATGAAACATTTTTCTGTTTTAATATTTTCTTTGAGGGAAATATCAATTTCTTTTATTGTATCTCCAGCCCCTGAGATTCTCTTCGCCATGTGTTGGATTCTGTTGGTTCTATCTGTCTGTTGGATTCCGTTGGTTCTATCTGTCTGTTGGATTCCGTTGGTTCTCTTTGGAAGGCAGCTGGTTCACATACTAGACTGGCAGACACTGTCCTCCTGGAGCTAGATGCATCCAAGCTCTGCCTCCTAGGATCCGTGATTTCCTAGGGTTCCTCTGGCTACTTGTTCTCCCCAGAGGAATCAGCCACAGTATAGAAAAACAGCTTAGATGCCAGGTCCAGTACTCAAAAGAGTGCAGTGTACTTGGAACTCGTGGTTCCCAACCCCCAGGGAAATCCAGTCATGGTGGGGACACAGGACAGGTTGGGGGCTTGGGGCTGGGGTGGGAACTTCTTATCCTCCCCACTTGTTTAGTCTGACAAGTCCCCAAGACTGTGGTTTGAATAAGCAGCTGATTCAGTCAGAGTGTTGTTGAGCCTCTGAGCCTCTGTTCCCCAGGGGGCCTATACTCCCTTCATTATTTGGTGATCTGGGTTTGTGACTCCCAAAACCTGGGACACTGTAGCTGCACTTAGGGGGAGAGGCTTCTTCTGAACCTTCGCAATTCTTTAGTCTGAGAAGTCTCTAATACTGTATTTTGGGTAGTAGCCCTTTTGCTCAACTAATTTGCTTAAGTAATTTAGGCTTTGTGTCTCCTTTATAGATATGAGTAGAGCTATCCTGTCTGTTCCATGCTTCGATTTCTGTTTATATTATATTCCATCCTTTTATTTTTAGTCTTCATGAGTTTTTGGCCATGAAGTATGTCTCTTGCAAGTAAATAAATAGATGAATGAAAACAGGATAAAAAGAAAGAAAGAAAACAACTGTGGAAAGGTTGAACAATAAACAAGACAAAGCAGAAGCATGGATTTCAGACATAGAATTCTGTTTTGAGACAATAGTCAGATTATATACAAAATAATTAATGGACATAACCAAAATTTCTAGGAATTCTCAAGTAAGTTAATGAAAACAAGCCTAAGAAACTATGGAGTTTTAAAAGAAGATAAAGCCTAAAGACATAGATAGGCCATTTATTCAGTGAAAGGATGGCATATATTTTATTAAAACTAATGAGAGAAATTGGCATCCTAACATAAGTGACATTAAAAAATTCTAAGTAGACATTATCAGAGAAGAGCCTATAAAGATGAATCATAGTTATGTTGTAAGAGGTGTAAAGGAAAAAAAAAAAACAATGTTAAAAGATGCAAGAGAGATGCACCAACCAATTTTCAAAGGAATAAAGATCACAATAATATCTTATATTTGATCAGTGTCTCTCATAAACAGAAATGCACAAATTATATTCTGAAGCCATATGCCCATCAAAGTATGTACGCACATAGACTAAGATGCCATGGTGAGACTGATTACTCTGTATATTAATCTTAAAACTTAAAATATAATAATGACATTTCAAAAAAAAATAAAATTAAAATAATTATGGCAACCAAGCTAGTATTGCCAAAAGCGTCAAAAGCACCTAAAGAGGAAGAAGAGAAGCTTTGACCCAACAAATTGGAATTACATATTTTATGTCTTTGTTTTCCAGTCTTTCTTCCTTGGCATCTATCGATCTATCTATCTATGTATCTATCTATCTATTTATCTATCCATTATTGTATGTACAAGTGTGCAGATATATTGTGTTGGCACATGTCACAGTACATATGGGATCCCAGAGGATGATAAAGTGGAGTTGGTTCTCTCTTTCCTCCAATACACAAACTCTGGGTGATGAGGCTTGGACTACAAATGTCTTTATGCACTAAGACATTATACTGATTCCTTGATGATGAATCTTAAGAAATATCCCCAATTTACATGATTCTTGTAGAAGAGAGACAAGAAGATACTGAAAGAACAGGAAGAATGTAGCCTTCAGAGATAGCTTTATGTCTTTCTTGAATGATGTGTCTAAGAAGATGCATACCACTGTAAAGTCTATACAATAACAAAGAGGGAAAGGTGTTGGGATTTAATCCTTTGCAACAGCAGATATTTTTTAACTGGTTCAAGTTAGTGATGACACTCTATATCAGATATCAAAGTTGCACTGTAAAATCATTTTTTCTTTCATCTTTTCTGAATCAAATTGATACTTGGAATATTAATAATGATTGTATTTTAATATTAGTTATTATACTTTGGATTTCTGGATATGTATTTGTTTATATTAGTAATATTTCAGAAAATTACAAGATCAGTTAGGCAAATAATTAATAGATGCTAGCAACTGAGTCTTGCAACTTCCAAGAAAAGAAGAAGGCAACCATACTCATGTGAATATTCATAATATGACAATATGAGGCATCACTGGGACACTATGGAAGTGTCTGTTTTATCATGCTATTAACCAATGATTAGGAAGCTGGAAAATATTTCACAATACTTTTCTGGCAGAAGTCCTTGGAGAAGATGTTATTTCTCTAATCCCTCTTCTGGGAGATAAATTAATCAGGCTATTGCTTCCCAGAATGATCAACAAGAAACGGAAAACAACATAATTAAATAAACAGAAAATACTTGAACCAAAGTGTCATGAATCTGAAGACTTAGCAGTAAGTATAAATAAATACTATAGACATTGGGCAGCTAATTAATAGACACAGAGTGTCACTTTTTTTTTTTTTTTTTTTAGGTAGACAAAATGCTGTATTCTCCAGTGTTTCTTCCACCCAATGGGATAATTTTCAATCTTCTTGGAATCCATCAATATCTGGAAGCTCACAAACTAATACAGCCTCTTCCTCATCTTGGTGGTTCTGACTGCAAAGCACCCTTTCTGTATATTAAGATAGATGAAACGTCTTTGTCATTTTCAGCGCTTTATCTTTGTTCCATTGACTGAGTGCCTGCATTAGCACTTGTCTATATTATGATTTAATGTTAAGATTTATGCTGGAGACAGCAGGATTGTGTAGTCTTGAGCAACAGTGGCATGAGCAGTAACATTCCTGGCATTAGCACCTAAAGCAATTCATTCAAATGTTCTCAGCCTGAAAATCTATAGCACTAATTTCATAGAAGCATATGAATATTAAACAATAAACACTCAAAAAATTTCAAATGAATAATGTACATAAAGCAACATAAAATAATGAACATAACTAGAGCATGGTACTTGGTTCCTGGAATCAATAGACACTATCATCACACCATCCACTTTTCATACATGTTATCTCTATATCAAATAACCCTTACATAGAAAATGCTGCCTTGATTTATAATTTTTTCTTTTTAAGATATTTCTTTTTTGATAATTTCATACATGAGGACTGTATTTTTATTCTTTCTTCCACTCCATTTCTCCTCCCTTATTGATTCCTTTGTCAACCCACGGTGTCCCTCAAATTTTAATATTATTTTATATCTATCAAATATGTATTTATCTATTTATTGATTGTCTATTATCTATCTACTATATCCCTCATCTATTTATCATCTATAATACCATCTAAATTTCAGCTATCTGTCAATCTATCTAATATGTCTGTCATCTGCCATCTATCTATCTATCTATCATATATATATGTGTGTATTTGTCTATCTATCTTATATTATCTATCTACTAGAAGTCTTGTCAAGTTAGATGGTATCATATTCACTGTCTATGGCCCTTGCTACTAGGAGTCTTAGTTAGGGTCCACCCCCCATATCCTCCCAGAAACCTATCCAGACTTTGTTCTCCAGCTTGTCACTGAGATGCCCCAAGCCACAATTTGTCTTTTCTCTGCAGGCCTTCTGTTATCTTGTTCCCTGCTCTTTTCAGGTCTGATCTCCACCCTTATTTCTCTCTGTGCTCCCTCTCCTACCTTGTTTCCTCTGTTCAACCATTAGCTCTGTCTATTCTATTTCCCTTTCTGAGTGATATTTAAGTATCCTCCCTTGGGTCCTCCTTGTTACTTATTTCCTTTAGGTGTGTAAATTGTAGTATGTTTATCCTGTGCTATTTGGCTAAAATCCACTTATAAGTGACTATATATAATGTGTGTCTTTCTGGGCCTAGATTACCTCACTCAGTATAATTTTTTTCTAGTTCTATCTGTTTGCCTGCAAATTTCTTGATTTCTTTGTTTTTAATAGCTGAGTGGTATTCTGTTGTGTAATTATTGAACTCCTCAGTGGTATAGCTACCTGCAAGTTACTCAAGAGATTTCTTTCAGGAGTAGCTGTCACTCAGGCTTCTTCAAGTAGCACTAATAAATGTATGCTTCCATCTGTTCACCAGTTCATTAGTTCTCTCTCTCTCTCTCTCTCTCTCTCTCTCTCTCTCTCTCTCTCTCTCTCTCTTTCTCTCTCTCTCTTTCCTCTCTCATTTCTCTCTCTCTCTCTGGATTTACTAAGCATTCTTTATAGCATCATGCACAAATTGTTTTACACAACAGGAAAATAAGCTAAGGACCAAATTTCATTTCAAATCTCAGTATTTTCATATCATTACTCAATATTAAGGTTAGATGTTCCTTTATTAATTTATAATTTATAATTCACCTGTATCAGATCCCTAGACTGGATTTATCTAATGTGAAAATTATTAATAGATATAGCTATAAATGCTTCTCTGGCTTTTCAGAGAATGTTACTTCTTCTTTTGTCACATTGTTTTGTATTCATTTTATTTTAGGAATCGTGTAATAGAAGTGTATTTTACATACTTGGTCCAATAGACAAGTCTTTGTCAAAGTTTCCAAGAGGAAAACAAGGTGAATAACCTTTTCCCACTGTTTGAAAGGAAACTTGAAAGCCTATGGGATTCCCTGAATGACAAAAATATCTTTGGGACTAATGGAAGACCACTTGAGTTTATGTCAAAGCGAAGTTTCAGAATGGGCCCTGAATGTGCTAGATAGCCAACTATGTAGATAAATAAAAGGTCAGTGTTCCATGCCATTTGATATTAGTCTGCCTCTGAGAAAGGGACAGGGGCTGAGGGTTGCATTAACACGTGCTTCCACTTACTCAATCGTGCATGCATAATGAGCTCCCAATAAACTACTGATAGAGAGCTTGGCTAAGGCAAATGCCTGAGAATGACCTGCCTCATTTCATTGTGAGCGGTCTAGGAAATTTCTCAGCTGGGAAGCTCCCACGCTGTACCCTTTGTCTTCTCTTTTGCCTTGTCCTGATTTTATCACTCATAATTGCAGGAACATAGTAATGGCAATTGTACCATATTCCTGAGCTCTATGAGTAATTTTAGACAATTAGGAAAACAAAGAAGGTAATGGAAGTCCCTTCATTTGCGGTTAGTCTGTTAGTTAGTAGTGCAGGTGGCCTTGCAAATGAAATCAGAAGAGCTGTCTATGGAGGATTGTTCAACCTTAAGGTGTGACTTAACCATGGGTACTTAACTTGAGAATTGAATTGCATTACAGGATGCTGTAGTGCTTTGGAGAAGCCACACACACACAATAAGTAGTAGGTACTATTGCAGCAAGGCATGGTCTTCATCATGGAAGGCTTCCCACAGAGTGTGAAGTCAATAGACACCTTGTCTAAATTGTTAGAGTTACAGCTTCTTAGAAATATGTTAGACAAAAGAAAGAAACAATGAATTTCTAACAACATCGTTTGGTGGATTAGGTGCTCTTCTTTCCACTATGGCAAAACACCCAAAAGCAGCAGCTTAATGGAGAAAGATTTGTGTGGGCTCACTGAATAAGAGGATGCAGACCTTCATGGCATGGAAGTCATGTCAGAATAGATGGCAGCTTGCTGCTCTAGCAGTAGGAAAACAAGCATGCTTGTGTCCATCTAGGCTGATTGAAAACCAGCTCAGGCTGAAACCAGAGAGAGCTATAACCCTCTCTCCCCCGTTGCCTTCCCAGTTCCTATTTCCAAAAGGTCCCACAATTCCCACAGCAGTGGCCCAAGTGAAGAAAAGGTTGTCCTAGATGTGCCTGGTAGACACATGCAAGAAACATTAGAGATGGGTCTGTTATTTCAAACACTGCAAGTGTTTAAGACAAGAAATTAAAGTTATTGGTCTCTCTTCTTCTTTCACCTTATAAGATACTTCTGCAAATGTTTTAATACCGCTCTCACTAAGTAAAAAAAACAAAAAAAACAAAAAAAACTTTTTTTTTTTTTTTTTACACAAAGGCCCTGCTATATTCTCAGAGTAAAATAGCTGATCCCTTACCTGATCATTTCATTTTCACCAATTCTTCAAACAAACAATCCCAAAACTATAAAAGAATGTGAGTTCAGACCCCAGGCAATGGAGAAAAGACATGGCCATCACCGGCATTAGAATAAAATCCAAGTGCACTTGCTATCTTGCAATGCTTGCTCCTCTAAGAGGACCCTTTTGGTCAAGAGTAAAATTTGCCTCATGAAGACACTTCATTTGAAGTTCTTGTGTCTTTCTTTTCAACATATTTTTAACAATTAAGAAGATGTTCATCCCTTCTTATTCACAGTTTGATAATGTTAAATGATTGTTACTTTTGTTAAATTGTCAAACCCTAGTCCTTTTAGGAAAATATTGTGAGTTTTCTCTCCAAGAAGCCTGAGTAACACCTTGTAACATTTTGTGAGCTACTTAGTAGGGAGGGAATTTCCTGGGCCAAGTTGATTTATCTGGACATTACATCAAAGATGATAGGTGACTTCAGCACTAGGGTTTTACCATATGGTTGTGGCGGGCATCCAATGGCAGTGGCAATATGCTGTGTTGTTTTGCAGGTTTCTAGGTCCTCCTTTCCCAGACACTCTTAGAAAGGCAGACCATGCCTAGCACTCAGACTTCCAATGAACAATCTGTTTTCTGGGAACAGCATTGTGTACCCATTCAGAAGATTACCATGCAAACTTTGTTTTAATGCATTCCATTTTTATCAGCTTTCAAACTAGAGGTCTTGGTTACTTTTCTGTTGCTCTGAAGAGGCACAATGACCAAAGAAACTTAGAGAAGAAAGTGTTTAGAGAAGGATTCCAGTTTCAAAGTGTGAGTCTATGACCACACTTGGCGTGGAGCACAGCAGCAAGCAGGAACGTGTGGCACTGGATTTTCTACTGAGAGCTTACTTCTTGAAACACAACACAAAGGCAGAGGAGGGGCGGGGGTGTGGGCGGGGCATAGAGAGAGTGAGAGAGAAGGCTTGTCATGGGCTTTTGAAACCTCAAAGTCCGTCCTCTGTGAAATACCTCTTCCAACAAGATTGCACATCCTAATCTTTCCTACACTGTTCCTCTAACTAGGCACCAGGCACGTAGAGCCTACTCCCACTCAAGCCACCACTGACACCCTAATGTCCTGTTTGCTAGCTCACTAAAGAGATATTAGCCCCTATCTACTTCTAGGTCCTGATTACTCAAGGATTGTGTCTATCCCAGCACTATTGAAGAAGCTGTGGATATCAAAATCGAGAAAGGATACAATTTATGCTAAAGAGATAATGCCAAGAGAGAAAGCTGAAAAAAAAAAAAATGGAAGAAACCTGTTATTTATAGCCATGGTAAAGCCAGCAAAGACTCAAAAGGATGTGCTGCAGCATTTTAGTACAAAATTTGTTTGTTGTTAGTTTGCTTTGTCTTGCATTTCCAAGTTTCTTGTACTGAATATTTATTCTCTGTAAAAGGAAATAAAGTGTATTTTAAAAGTATCCTGGTAAAATATATTTCCAGTTTTAGGGAAAAGGGAGTATAAGAAACATTTTATTACAGACATTCATGGCATTATTCAATTAAAAATATTACTGCAAACCTTAGAACTGCTTCAAAAATGCACAAATTTTATAAATTGGTTATAGGGTCATTAATTAAACACACTGACAAAGAAGCTCAAGCTTGTCAAGATAAAATGTCTAACAACAAATCATTCTAAAAAGAAAACAAAACAAAAAAACTATAACCTGCAAGTTCTGAACCTAAAATGTGAAGAAAAGATCCATTCTGTCTCTACTCCAACATTTTTTGTCAATTGCTCTTCACTGGCTATAACTATTTTCATTTTCTTTCCCTCAAATGAAAGGGAGAAATCTGACATGCTTTAGCTTTGAAATTTTTTACTTTTACTTTGTTTTTTTGGGATACAACATAGCAACTCACATATGCTGGGTATGTTCTGCACCTAAGGGCTGCATGCTTAGCATTGCCCACAGCTTTACAGGAAAACCAGGCTTCATATCTCCATGTCCTAAAGCAGGACCCAGGACCTTAGCAGTGACTCCTTTTGCTTGGTGTCCCCAGTTCCCAGTAACCAATCTAGATAGCAATGCTTCTAAAAATCATCCAGATTCATTCTAAAAATCAACCTGATTCTGAATCGTGCTTCAATTATTTGCATATTCATTCAAGAATTGATTAACTATGTCTGTTAACATATGTCTGTTAAATGTTTACTCTCATGTAATATGCTAAGAAGTGTGGTAAAATGAACTAGTAGTTTTACCAACCTTGATGATGATGAATAGTTTTAAGTTTTTGGCTTGCTTTGGGCAAATTAACTTCTGGTTTGGACACCCATATGCCGAGGACCTCCCATATCCCCAAACTAAAATTTATGTTTCTCAATGCTCTGGAAACACAAAAAAGTTTAACTCTATTGTATTGAAAATTTGGTTGAAAATTGGGCAACCTTAGTTATACATCTTCCTGAGAAATGTGTTATATTTAAGTATTTGTTTGAACAATGAATCATTCTCTTTAATTCATAGATCATAAAATTGTAATGAAGAATCTTTTAGATTCAAAAAGGGCTTATGTCAAAATGTGTAACATGGTTCCATTTTTGTGTGAACCCTACTTCTGAATTTACAAATGGATATGGCTTGCAATGCTAAGTACACATGAATTTACCTGAACTTCCATCAAATCCGGTGAGCGGTGACTAGGAAATCAGAGTGCCCCATGTCAAATCTCCTTCCAGAAGTGTCTTTTTTCAGCAGTACCTACCCACAGAGATACAATAGGAACTTGAGAAAGAGATTTTAATGTGAGTTTCTAATATCTAGGTTCTTTAACAGAATTACCCTTGTCTGTTAGCATTTAAAGTGACAATTTCCTTCTTAAAACCCCGTAGCTACATTTATTTCATAGCTGGCATCTCTGCTAAATGTTAATCCATCCTGAGCTCAAGATTAATCTCTGGAGTTTTGCTATTTGTTCTAGCTTTGCCTAAACTAACTAAAATGGATGCTAATTTTCTTTAATGGCTTGGAAGTATGTGAGTCTTTTTGCTTAAAACTAAATCTTAATTGCAATGTAGGCTTTTTCCTTAAAACACTGAAAATACAAAACTTTTCACAAAATAAAACAGCATGGTGTCAGATTTACCTTAATTTCTAATTATTTGTTTAAGAAAAACACAGAAGCCTTAATACATTTCAATAGCTACTGAACTCTAGTTTCCTGACTTACGTGTGCTAAATATTTAACCCATAATATTCCTTTACCTCCATTAAGTAAGAAAAAGAAATGTGGATGTGTGTGTGTGTGTGTGTGTGTGTGTGTGTGTGTGTGTGTGTATACAATACATGGATATATATGTGAGGGGGGTGAATAAAGTTTGGGGTTGGCTATGAACTCTTTTGTTTGTAACTTACTTTTTAAAATAAACATTAGTTCTTCAGCATTTATATATTGTGTCCTTATTTAAAGGCTTATTTATTTTTATTTGCATGTGTTTTTGCCTATGTGTATGTATGTATTCTACACAGAAGCCTTGCTGCTACAGATGCCAGAAGAGGATATCAGTACCCCTGGAATTGGAGTCATACATGATTGAGAGCTGCCATATGAATGCTTGAAACTAAGCTGTGTCCTCTGCAAGAAAAGGAAGTGTCCTTGACCCTGTATCCAGCCCCTCATTTATCCACTCTTAACCAAATATGTGTCTGTTACTTTTAACAACAGTTTAGTTCACTGTGACAAAATCCATGATTCCAGACATTTAGAAGCTTACAAGATAGAAATTGTCATGGCACAGAAACTAGATAGTGAAATGTACCTCAGGACTGGTAGTATTCAGCCGTCAACCTTTTTATAATTTTCATTTGTTTTGCCTTTTCTTTTATATCACTTTGTCATGACTTAAAGAACCAGTTTATAATGTCATTTTAAAACATTCGTTTAATAAACATAGGCACAAACTCAAACATATTCATTGACGCAATAGAGGTATGTGCAGAGCATTGTTGGAGAAGAGGGATATTTATGCTCATAAGAGAAAAAGAAATATTGTCTCCAATGTTTCAGGGAAGAGAAAGGGAAAGGATTATGAAGATTGTAGCATAGTATGGATTTAAAAAAGGGAAATCATTGGAAAACTATTACAGTAATGGAATAGGTAAATCAGCTCTCTGGATTATTGCCCATGAAAGAAGTGGTAAGTAATCTAGGCATTTGGGAAGGAGATATATTATGTTAAATATATATATATATATATATAATTTAATCTACACAGATGAAGATAATTATATGTTCTCAAAAAGGGAAGGAGCATAATAATAATTTTTATTTTGGAAAAACAAGCACTCTCACTGCTTATGTGTAGAAGGGACAGAATTAATCTCCTGGGGGCTTAGGAGCCTCATGGTCATAATGAAAAGTAAGACAAGTTCTAGAGATGACTAAAATGAATGGTGGTTGAAATATTTTTATTAATCAGTTGGGTATGGGGAGTTTTGAAGACTTAAAATTGGGTAGATACAGTACCATGCATGGAAACTGAGGCTATGTATGAAAACAGCCATTAAAATGAGAATATTAAAATTTAAGCTTGAGATTCAATCGATTCAGTGGGATGAAAACTATGAAAGCAACTTCTGAGATTCAGAGTCATGAACATACAGATTATGACCAAAGTAAAAAAAACAAATGAGGTCCTCAGGAGAATATGGACAGATATGGAGAAATGAGAAAGGTATTATCCTTAGGAAGATACACCAATTCATTATGCATGGAAGAAGAAAATGAAGGCCTACAAAAGAGCTATATCCAGTTCCATGGGACTTAATATCCCCCTTCGCCTCAGTGGGCTCCTGAATACACATGGTGCATGTATGTGTATGCAGGATCACACAAGTGTACATAAAACAACCTAATAAAATTCTCAATAGCTTGAATGCAAGGTTCTAAATGTAGATAGTATTAGCTTATCTAGAATTTGAAAACTTACAAGAAAAAAGTTTACAGCCAAATCTTTGAATTTTAAGGGTCGTATTTACATTATTAAAAGAAAAAATGATTTGTAGTTCTCTGTTCATTTAGTCTCCTTTATGCCCAAATCAATATGAACCCTGAGGAGTAGATGCATTTTCTCTGTCTCAAGACCACAGTGGGATTATGGATGAAGCAACTTTAAAGATTAATATTTCTGATGTGTTTTCCACAAGCCTAAAAACATTCTTCACTCATGGAATATGTTTGCATAATAAAAATTTTATTTTTATGCTTTAACTTTTTTGAGTATAATATTAAAGGACAACAATGACATGTTCTGTGATATTTGCATGTTCATTGAACGAGGAAAGAAAAAATGTGGACAGGTTGACTTCTGTCAGAAATTTGGAAGAAGACAATTAAAGATAAAGATTAGGGTTTGGAGTCTTGACTGACTTGAGCAATGAAGGGATATTAAAATGGATCACACTTCTCACTTTCCTCTTCAAAATTCAATATAGCTGAAATGGAGCCTAAAATTTCTTTTCTCTGAAAGGCATCCCTTTGCTCTGTATTAAGCACCCACAGCACCAGGCAGATTGATCTTTGGAAAGGATGCTTGCGTCTCTCCCTGTATCATACATAATTATATGCACTAAAGCTGCTGCATTTGCAAAGCCCCTCAGCCTCTGTTAGCTTGATACTCAAGAAGGAGACAGAGCCATTACTTTAACATGACTGAGGCAAAATATGCATTTTCCAGGAATGTTTGAATAGGCAGTCTAATTCATGAAAACTAAGAAGTGAGACTGAAACTAAAAATAACTTTTAAAGGTATAACACACTTCAGCGTCTAATTAAGTATGGCTATTTTGTTATTACATTTAGAATTCATTCAAGTAAAATGACCTAATGCTTTTCTTTGACCCACAGAACTATTTTCTATAATGCTATTATGTCTATGTATTTATATGGAGAATGTATAACAGTTTTGGGCTGTTTTAATTTCATTCTCTGAATAAAATAATTCTGTACTTACAAATGCATTGGTTTTGAAATCACAGCCAATATATGAAAAAACATAAGAAATATTAAACTTGTTTCTAAGATATTCTCTTTTTCAGGAGAAAAAAGTTAAAGCAGAGTAACTTGCCTGCAGTTTCAGGAGTCTCAGGAGGCAGAAGTGAACATGCCCCCTGAGTTGGAATGGAAAGCCTGCCCTATTCTCAGTACATGGCAGTTCTCAAAATACAACCTAAATTTTCTCTCTTCTCACCCTTAAAAGAAGCTGTACAACTTTGAGCAAGTGCTTCACTAGTTTTTAAAAGACACCAGTTAGAACTTCCCAAAGGAAATCTACGGAGTTCACAATAACCTATAATTAAATTCTCCAAATTTCTGTGTAGAACTATCCAAGGTTCCAGGTCCTCTGTGTACGCCGAGCCCCTCAGTGCAGCCAGCCTTGAACACTCAGTTTTCCCTGGAGTAAGTACAAGGCTGTGCTCATGGCTTCAGACCACAGCCATGAAATTGAAAGATGCTAAGTGACTCAAGAAGAACTGTTTATAACAAGGTTCCATGAAACACTGATATTGGCATTGACCAAAATTAATCTATTTTCTGAGCCTGTTGCTATCAGGGTTGCCAAGGAAATCTGTGCAACCTTTTGGCCTGACAAAACAAAACAAGACCAAAGCAGTTTTAATGTGTACACCAACCTTAGTTCTGACCCTGGAAAAGCTACCTACTGTTCGTTCACTTTAACTCTTGAGTTTTCACTGTCATTCCATTCTGAGCATCACAATCAGAGTTCCAACTTGTATTTACTAGGTGGGGAGATGAGGAATGGTCCTGATGAAAAAAGGATGTGCTAAGAAGTCTTATTGTGTTTACATCACATGAAAGGAATATTTAATTTCATTTGTACATTTTTGTTCTGACTGCCTCTTAGTCACTGTACTTGTAATGAAGGTCCTTGTTCTTTCAGCAATTTTTTTTAAAAGCTCAAAATATATAGCACTTAACAGAGGGAAGAAAAGATAGGCAACAATGCTTCAGTTACATATAGTTGAAGGTCAAGGGAAGAGCACATCATGGATTGTGAGAGCACATGGGGTTGTACTCACATGCAGAATGAAGCAGGAAGAGAGATGAAATTTGGGCTTTGTATATTAAGAGGTTAGTGTGATGTTGCAGTCTTATGGAGGATATGATTGGCTGTGTGGATATCATTAAGTCATGATCCGATAGGGGTCAGTTAGTTCACATGATAAGGCAAAACCTTAACAGGAGCCGTGATTCTGATTGACTCTATCCAATCACGTGTCTGGCTTTAAGCAGTAACTAGGCTTTTTTTTTTTTTTTTTTTTTTTTTTAAATGCCTGAAATTGTTCCACTATAAATGGCATTGTTTGTCTTCATTTTGCATAGCCCAAGACCTCCAGGTAAAAAAAAAAGTGTTTCTACTGCACAAGTGACATTCTAAGGATTCAGAAGTTACCTCCCAGAAGTGAAAGACAAAGGCTGAGTCTCTCATTGGGTCAGGCTTGTCCTGAACACATGTAGTTGCTTTCTATGTCTAGTACTCACTCAACACCCTTTTGTGACATTGGGTTTAAGTTTCCTCATCTCTAAAGCAAGATGGCACGGTTATGTCAGTGGCTTTCATACTTAAGTGACAGGTACTATGGGTGGTTTTTTTAGACCTAAATGAAAATTAATGAATGAGGAGGAGGAGGAGGAGGAAGAAGAGAAGAAGAAGAAGAAGAAGAAGAAGAAGAAGAAGAAGAAGAAGAAGAAGAAGAAGAAGAAGAAGAAGAAGAAGAAGAAATAAGCTGCAGGTATCTTCCACAACAAAATCAGTTTAATGAAATGTTTAATATAGGCATGCATGAGGCTTAAGAGGAAGAAAGTGTTCTGTCAAAGAGACAGTCCTTAGAAATATAGATGCAATGATTTCTTTCACATCCAGCATTCATGAATGAGGAAAAAAAGGATCATTTGCATGCAATTGCATATGGGTATGTGGCTACCTTTTTATTTTAATGTTATAGTCCTTAGTGTAAAATATAAACACTTTGAATTTTGAGTTAAGCACAAGTTAGTTACTTTTCTTTTTTTATTATTAATTTATTCTTGTTACATCTCAATGGTTATCCCATCCCTTGTGTCCTCCCATTCTTCCCTCCCTCCCCTTTTCCCCTTATTCCCCTCCTCTATGACTGTTCCTGAGGGGGATTACTTCCCCCTGTATATGCTCATAGGGTATCAAGTCTCTTCTCTGTAACCTGCTGTCCTTCCTCTGAGTGCCACCAGGTCTCCCCCTCCAGGGGACATTTTCTTAACACCATGAAGCAATACCTAAGAGAATAGCCTAAGGGCAGGAAGGATTTATTTTGGCTCACTGTTTCAGGGGATTCAGCCAATAGTTGCTTAGAACTATTTTTTTGACAGAGGACAATGCCAACAGGAGCCGATGATGCAGGAGCTACAGGCTGAAGGGTCAGGCAGCATAGGCTCCTCTTCACTTATTGTTAGACTTGGAGTAGAGAAAACTGAATACAGAAAGAGGCACGGCACTAGGAAGGTCCCTAGAAACACTTTCTACCCACTTTCTACCTCTCAACTTCTCCCAATAATGCTTTCATTTTAAGAACCAAAGCATCAATTCATCAATTAGATGCTAACCCTCATGATCTAAATTTGTATGGAAACAGTCACGGACACAAACACAGAAGTGTACCTCATCAATTCCCTAGTGATGTCTTAAGCCAGTGACATCTTTACTAGATGATTTGGAGCAGACCTAAGAATCAGAAGACAGAATGAAAGCCATGCACGCTCAGTCCCAACCCCATTCACTGAAACCACTTCAGTGAAGTAGAGGCTGCCTGCTCTAATCATCTTGAGTTTTGATAATTTAGAAATCCCAGATGCTTTGCTTGTAAGTTGAAATGAATTTTACCTATTTCTTTTCTTAAAAATCAAAAACATATTGACCTAAGTTTAAACAAACGAGTGCTTCCTTGATTCAAGACATTTGAGGCCTAAATTGGGAGTTAATCGACTTAGGGATTCCTTTCAGCTCTTAAGCTCAAGGACGTTGTGACTTTGTACCATATAATTCCTTCCTCATCAAGGTCTTATGTGACTAATGAGGACACTGAGCTGAGAGCCCTGGATTGTACAATGCTTGATTGCTGTTCTCCAATCTTCTAGTGAAGTGTTAGGCATTTGTAAGCACCGGTTCCAAGATATACTTTAAACTTATTTTTTGAAAAATTATTTGAACATGTTAATCATTTAATGATTGCCTCAGAATGGGCAACCAAGTAGGTTCAAGGTTTATTATAGCACTGCTTGCATGATTCACTATATTTTATTCTGTTCTTGAGTTTTTCTCATTATAAAAATGTATTTGACTGGATAAAATGGTCAGCATTTGTTTTCCAATTCATTTGACCTTTAAGAAGAACTCCAGCCTCCCAGTTTGGCCATTTGTATTAAATAACCAGCTATAAAGGGCACACATTTGCTATAGCTGCCAAAGATTACTAAGAAACTATGATGACTGGTTCCAAGGCCATGAAATATTACTGTGTATGAAAGGCAGGCTGGAACATCATTTCCTGTAACATTCATTGTGTGTCAGTTCTGTTTAGTCACTGTTACCAAGAATTGTGAAGGTAAATACAGACAATTCTTTTAGGGTAACATGAGCTGACCATTTTAGACCACAAAGACACTGTTTCATACTAAACAGGCCATCTCATTGCAATGAGTCATCCTTTGCAATGGTCATTGCCCCCTTGCTATTTGTCCATCTTATTTGGAGCATTTTGAACAGTGTGCATGAATCAAATTACTAAGTTTGAACATGCAAAGCAAATCCCTCCTTTAAACCTTCTGTTGGGAAGGAAAATTTAACTTAAAACAGATTAGTAGAAAACAAAATTGAGCTCAAGCGAGAAAATGTCTTCAAAGGTAAAATAGTTATGGTTAGCAGTTAGTACTGAATGCATGAGCTAATCACCAATAAAAATACTCTTGGATATATAAAAAAAAAAACTATAATTGGTAGACAGTATTTTTATATCCATCCAGCTATTTCACATTAGTGAGAAGTTATGTATGTTTTCCTAACTGAATGATTCAAAAGCTGGTATTTAAGCAATGGTCATCACTGTAATTTAAAACACATAGTACATTATGGGTTTACTTTGAGTAAGTGACAATTTTTTCAACCAACCTAAAGTAAAACAAGGCAGCTAGGAAGCCATCTGGGCAGCATTATGTCAGAGAGTTGAAATAAAAGTTGGACCCTTACCGCTGACCTGGCTTCTGGTGGTTCTCACAAAGTTACTGTAGGAACGTGTTCGCATTCTTCCCTTGAAATAAGTGAGGGTTCATTACCCCTGAATGAATTTATAATTACTGGTACAGAATCCCATTTTTCTTATGCAGTAAGCCAAATATTTATCTTGCACTTCACTTGATCTGAAAATTACATTCAATAGTTAATTTACATATTTTTGAGCTGTTAGAATATATCGATAAAATGACATGAAATATTTTGTTAATATCTACTGCCAACCTATTAAATTCTCAATAATTTAACGTTCTAAAAATGGCTTTATCTCTTCTAGATTTTTCCCCATGTGTCTCACACCCAGAACTTTATAAAATCGGAGACACACAAGAGAAATTTCACCAATAGGATTTTCCAGTACTATGCTACATAATTAAAAATTAGCAGTAAAACTGGTATGTGAGATAAAGGGTAGATAAGAAGGTGGGGCAGCATCAGGATGTGAAGTGGCTAGGGCTGGAGAAAGAAGGAAGGTGGACCCTGTGGACTCATCAACGAGCACATGGATTCGTATATCAGTATATGGAGAGTAGATCTGAAGACATGTTGGAGTGTCCGAAGGCTTCACAGTAGGGCACTTCAGAGAGATTAAGCCTGAGAGAAAACATGAAAGACATTTGTGGAGAAGAACCAGTAATTATGAAAGCAAGTGGTAGAAAGGAAATCATTTCAATGATGTACATCTCTGTGTAGGATAGAATAGTGCCTCATAGATGGACAAGAAATGAGGAATCGCTACTGGCATCCTTGAAATGAAAGAAGCGGTGTGCCACAAGATAGAGAGGGCACTGGCAAAGCTATGAGAAATACACATAGGCTTCAGCAAGTGGTTTTATTTGTCAGTGTCAAAAGAGGCAGATCATAGAAAGACCAATGAGCATTAGCATAAGTCAATATGAAAAATGTCTTCAAACTGTGAAACGTATGGAAATCCAAACTAAGGACCTCAGGTTTGAGTCAATGAATGCAAAACAATTTTATTTCTCTATACACAGGTACAGATGGTTCTTTATAAGAAGAGGAAAGATGAAAATGTTAACAACAGACTTTAGAGAAAATGCATATAGAGAAAAATGTACTTTTGTTGCATGCCAAGGGCAGTGAAAATTAATCTTTATCACTCTGGCGTGACTGTTACACAGTTTTGAGGAAAGTCTGTTCTACATTTTTAGAAAGGATGGTAGTAGTGTGCCAGGGAGTATAAGAAGTGTCTTTCTTTAAAACTATTTATTATTTATTTATTTAATCACTTTACAACCTCTTAGCCCCCTCCCTCCTCTCCTTCTAGTCTTGCCCTCTCTATCCCTACCCCATTCCCACCTCTGCTTCTTCTCAGAAAAGGGAGCTATTAACCCACCCTGGCACCTCAAGTTCTAGCAGGACTAAGCTCATCCTCTCCACTAAGGCCAGAGAAGGCAGCCCAGGTAGGGGGAATGGATCCAAAGATAGGCAACAGAATCAGAGACAGACCCTACTTCCATCATTAGGAGACACAGATGATGATCAAGCTGAGTATCTGGAACATATTTGTAAGGCCTCTAGGCCCAGCACATGCTTGCTGTTTGGTGGGTGGGTCAGTCTCTGTAAGCCCCCATAGGCCCAGCTTAGTTTACTCTGCAGGTCCTATCGTGATGTGTGATGTCCTTTACACATCTGGCGTCCTCTGTTCTTCCTCCCTCTCTTCCACAGAAACCCCAGAGCTTGGCCTACGGTTTGGCTGTGGGTCTCTGCATCCGTGTCCATCAGCTGCTGGATGAAGCCTCTCAGAAGACAGTTAAGCTAGGCTCCTGTCAGCAAGCATAGCAAAGTGTCATTAGTAGTGTCAGCGGCGGACTCTTTTCCATGGGGTAGGTCTCAAGCTGTGCTAGTCATTCGTTGACCATTCTCTCAAACTCTATTCCGTGTTAATGGCTACACTTCTTGTAGGCAAGACAAATTGGGTCAAAGGTTTTATGGGTGGGTTGGTGTCCCTTTCCCTTTACTGGAAGTCCCAGTTGGAAACAAGGGGCCCCTACCTGGTAGGAGTCTCAGCTAGGATCACCACCAAAGACCCCCATGAGCCTCCCTTGTCCCAAAGATGACTTCTGTTTCTAATTTGTGAATTAGTTTGGGGAGTATAGATATCAGCTCTTCTTTAAAAGTCTGATGGACTTCTGTGCTAAAACCATCTGAAAGAGGGATTTTGTTTTGTTTGTTTTGGTTTTGATTGGGAGAGTCCTAATGACTGTTTCTGGTGTTTTAGTAGTTACAGGTTTATTTAAGATGTTTCCCTATTATTGTGGTATCTATCAAGGAAATCATCTATTTCATTTAGATTTTCAAATTTTGTGGAAGTAAGACCTAATAATTCTTTTGATTTACTCTGTGTCTGTTGTTATGCCCCCCCCTTTCATTTCTGATTTGTTAAGTTGGATACTGCCTTCCTGTTCTTTATTAGTTTGGCTAAGGATTTGTCTATCTTGTTGATTTTCCAAAGAATCAGTTTTTTATTTTATTGGATCTTTTGTATTATTATTTTTGCTTCTACTTTATTGATTTCAGCCCTGAGTATGATTATTTCCTGCCATCTACTCCTCCAGGGTGTGTTTTCTTCTTTTTATTCTAGAACTTTCAGGTGTCCTTTTATAATGCTAATATGAGATCTCCCCAACTTCTTTATGAAGACACTTAATGCAATGAACTTTCCTCTTAACACTGCTTTCATTGTATCCCATAAATTTTAGTATATTTTGCTTTCATTTTCATTAAATTCTAGAAAGTCTTTACTTTCTTTATTTCTTCCCTGAACCAGTGGTCATTGAGTAGAGAGTTATTCAGTTCTCATGAGTTTGTAGGTTTTTTGTTGTTTCTGTTATTGTTGAATCTCAGCTTTAATCCATGGTAGTCTGATAAGATGCAAGCAATTATTTCAATTTTCTTGTATCTGTTGAGGTTTGCTTTGAGGGTAACTAGATGGTCAATTTGACATAAGGTTCCATGAGGTGATGAGGAAAAGAATATTCTTTTGTGTTTGGATGGAATGTTCTATAGATATCTGTTAATTTCATTTGTTTAATGATGTAGACCAGACTTATTTTTTCTGTTTAGTTTCTGTCTGAAGACCTGTTCCTTGGTGAGTGAGGACTGTTGAAGTCTTCTACCATTACTGCTGAATGTGATTCTCATGACTTTTCTTTGGTTCTGTCCTATTATTTTTTTCTACATAAGTTTTCTTATCTTGTATTTTTGTTTTACTTTTATTGATATAGATGACTATTTTCTAGTGAGAGGGAGGAAAAAGGGTGTGGATTTAAATGTGTGGGAGACTGGGGATAATCTTCAAGGAATTGTGGGCAGGGAAACTGGAATCAGAATAGATTGTATATATAGAATCAAAACAAAATTATTTTAATAAATGTTAAATAAACTTTATGGGAACCCAGGAACTTGGTGATAGCACTTTTGCTGTCTCCCTACCCCCCAAAACCATCCAGATCATGTCATCACAAGAAGTGAGATTTGATCAATTATTACATGAGGCTTTATAGCTGAAACAATTTGTAGAAATAAAATAAAATAAAATAAAATACTATCTAAGCTGTAATTGGTTGATTCCTTGATTTAGTGAATTTCAGCCAGCTAAGTTGCTGTACACCGCGTGCCTGTGTTTGCTTTTCTCAAGAGAATTTCAGGTTTTGCTGTTGGCTGTGTTCGTATAACTTCTTTGAGTCTAAAGAGCTACCAGTTTTTAAAAACATTTTGTTTTATTTTCCTCAAGTAAACTCTAATGAGTTTAATTTTTGTAAGAATATTTAAAGTCATCCATTTCTTTCAATGATATGAGAATGGACCAATTTTAAAAAGTTGATTCTCTGGTTTTGTTGTATTTGATTCAAATAAATTCATCTCTGATTTCTGAATTGGAACCTCACATTTTCAGATCTCCCTGAAGAGTGGTATCATTGAACCAATGCACTCTCCTAGCTTGCTAATTAGCAGATGCGATTCGTCCACATTTTGCCAACTAATTATGGCTATTTTTTTCTTTAAATTTTCTTAAATGAAAATTGGGTCAAAGTACATTTGTAGAGCTCAGATGACAATTTTTATTTTTTATTAATTCATTATAATTTATTCAGACTAAATCCTGATTGTTGTCCCCTCACTTGTATCTTCCCATTCCCATCCTCCCTCCCTCTTTCATCCTGTTCCCTTCCCCTAGACCTATGACACAAGGGGACCTGTTCCCTCACCATGTGATTGTGCACCACAGCCTCTCAGGTTTCATCCAGATTGCTTACTTTCCTTTCCTCTGTGTGCCACTGGGCCTCCCCACCAAGGGGAAGTGATCAAATTGGGGGACCCAGAGTGCATGTCAGAGGCAATCCTTCTCTTCCCACAACCATCAAGAATGAGCGGTTCATTGGCTAAATCGGATCATGGGGTCTGGGTTTATTGAATGTATTGTCATTGGTTGGTACAATAGTTTGCTCAAATATGTTCATAGCAGCCTTATTCATAAAAGCCATAATATAAAAACAACCTAGGTGTCCCTCAACCAAAGAATGGATAAAGAAACTGTGGTACATTTACCCAGCCACTAAAACAAGGAAATCTTGAAATTTGGGGGCAAACAGATGGAATTAGAAAATATCATCCTGAGTGAGGTAACCCAGACCCAAAAAAACATGCATAGTATATACTCACTTATAAGTGGATATTAGCACAACATAGATGTCCTCTGAAAGACTCCACCTACCAGGGGATTGGGCAGATGCTGGGACTCACTGTTGGACTCTAGGTGAGAGTGGAATGGAAGAATGGGGGGATGGAAGGACCTAGAGGGTTCAGAAGCCCCAAAAGGAGACCATCAAGTCTGGCAGATCTGGCCCTAGGCACCCTGTAAAAACTGTTGTATTATATGACAATTTCCAAGAGTCTGTTCTTTCTTTCTACCATCTGGGTCCCTAAGCTTAACAACAGGCTTCTTTGCTGCTGAGTCATCTCATTGATGACCTATAGCCTCAGTTTTTTTTCCAGTTTTTTAAATTAATTTATTCATATTACATCTCGATTGTTAGCCCTTCCCCTGTTTCCTCCCATTCTTCCCTCCCTCCCATTTCTCCCCTTCTCCCCTCCCCTATGTCTGTGACTGAGGGAGACCTCCTCCCCCTATATATGCTCTCAGAATATCAAGTCTCTTCTTGGTAACTAGCTATCCTTCCTCTGAGTGCCACCAGGTCTCCCCATCCGGGGGACATGGTCAGAAAAGGTAGCCTCAGTTTTTTAAAAGACAAATTATTACCATCTTATATATGTGTGTATGTGTGTGTATGTATGTGCACTTAATGCAAATAATGTGTATAATTATACATGCCATAGTGTGCACTTGGAGGTCATAGGATAAGTTTGTCAGGTTGCATGTTTCCTTCCATGTTTATATGGTTTCCAGAGACTGAACACAGATCACTGGGCTTGTGTGGAAAATGCTTTTATGCAATGGAGCATTTTCCTAGCGCTGGCTTTTTTTTTTTATTAATTCATATTAGGAGTCACTTTCAGTGCTGTAGAATGTGTTTTTAAGTTCTATTTCCATTGTTAGATGTACTATTAAAAGAACTTGATCTTATCACATATCTCAGTTAAGATACATCCGAAATATATCTCTGAGAACATCTAATTTGATGACTTTACTTCATTTATTATGTGACTTTATTTTTTGCTCTAGGTCCCAAGGGAGGAGATGATGGCCAACTAAATAGAATACAACACACAGGTTAAAAAGAAGTTGTTTTCCAGCTGCAGTTGTGAATCTGATGGCTGTTCTTCAACATTACCTTCTCTTTCAAGTCCAAATTCATCTTTAGTTCTAGCAGGACATGATATGGCTGAAAAAGTATGAGTCTGTTTGTCTGCCTGTCTATATGTAATTGTTTTTTAGCTACCTATGACCATTGTCATAGGTATGGACAGAAGAGAAATGACAAGTAGTTTTCAAAACAGTTCTTGAAAGGGCATGCCTTCTCTTCCTTAAGAATTCAATATGCTGGATTATAGTCCACAATAAGGTGTACTAGAAAGTGTCTTGTATCTTGGAAGCAGAGAAGACTGGAAGTCATATGTAGCAAAGGGAGAAGAGGAGAGTCAACTAGTGCCTTTCCATCGATGTTAGAGTAGGTAGTCTGCTGAAGTGAAATGTCCAGGCATTGCTGAAAACAAAAAAGTAGGATTTATTTCAACACAAGGCCTCAATCTGTAGCATAGGCTCACTTGGAACTTAATGTGTATCTTCGGTTTCTCTTAAGCTTGTAGAAGTTCTCATCTCTCTCTCTCTCTCTCTCTCTCTCTCTCTCTCTCTCTCTCTCTCTCTCTCTCTCATTTTAATTTTATTAATGATTAGTTTATTCAGATTACAACTCACTTATATTCTCCCATTCCTCCCTCCCTCTCGCTTTCACCCTATTCCCCTCCCCTAGGTCTAAGACCAAGGGGGAACCTCCTCCCCAACTATATGGTCATAGGCTATCAAGTCTCATCTTCCTAGCCTGCTTAGTCTTTCTTTGAGTGCCATAAGGCATTCTCACCAAGGGGAGGTGGTCAAATATGGGGCACCAGAGTTCATGTCAGAGTCAGTCCCCACTCTCCACTTAACTGTGGAAAATGTCCTGTACATTGGGTAGATGAGAGTATGGGTTCGATGTTTACTACTTATATTGTCCTTGGTTAGTGCAATAGTTTGAGCAGACTCCCTTGGGCCCCAATCCACCCATCAAGATGTTCTTCTTGTAGGTTTACAGAACTTTCTAGGTCCTTTTGTTTCCCCATCTCCTATATTTGTCTTATCTAGAGTCTCAGTAGGATGTCCTCACATCTGTCCCAATCTCCTGGTAAGTGAAGACTCTTGTGGGACATGTCTTTTGGGCTAGTGCCCAATTATGATTGAGTATATACTATGTCAGTCTTTCTGCTTCTGTGTTAATTCAGTCATTATCATCATTTCTAGTCCCATCCATTTGTCCACAAATTTCGGGATTTCCTTGTTTTTAATAGCTGAATAGTATTCCATAGTGTAAATGTACCACAGTTTCTTTATCCATTCTTCAACTGAGGGACACTTATACTGTTTCCAGGTTCTGGCTATTATGAATAAAGCTGCTATGAACATGGTTGAACATATGTCCTTATTGTGTGGTAGAACATTTTCTGGGTATATTCCAAGGAGTAGAATAGCTGGGTCTTGAGGAAGCCCTATTACCAGTTTTCTGAAAAAGCACCAGACAGATTTCCAAAGTGGCCTTAAGGTCAACAATTAGTAAATGGGACCTCATGAGGCTGAGAAGCTTCTGTAAGACAGGAGACACTGTCAATAGAACAAAGCAATGGCTTACAGACTGGGAAAAGATTTTCACAAAACCTTTATCTGACAAAGGTCTAATATCCAAAATATATAAAGAACTCAAGAAATTAAATACCATCAAACCAAGTAACCCAATTGAGAAATGGAGCTCAGAAGTAAACAGAGAATTCTCAACAGAGGAATATCGAATGGCTGAGAAACACTTAAATAAATGCTCAATGTCTTCAGTCATCAGAGAAGTGCAAATCAAAACGATGCATCAGAATGGCTATGATCAAAAATTCAAGTGATGCCTTACTCTCTTAAGTGATGGGATTGTAGGGTGTATCACCATTGGTGTCTTAAGAATGTGGATTTTTATTTTAGCTGCTGCAATTGGGCAATAGGTGTGGGACCAGAGATTTAGATATGGATTCAACTCAGCATTGATCCCACTGGAAAGACGAGGAGGTAAGAGAGAAGAATAAAGAAGTAAGAAAGAGGAAAGAAGAATGGACATTTCAGTCAGGTTGTGAAAAAGTAAAACACAAAAGTCAAATGGAAGGAGTTAATCTTAAGGAGTGATTAGGCCTGGCAGTTTCTGGTCAGAGTATGCCTTTGGCATTTTGCCTAGGCAGGAGTCCTCAGGGCTGGGCAATGCTAGAGACAGCACAATAGGAAATCATGCTGGTGTTTATCTGTTCTCTAGAGATGTGTCATATAAAGTCAGTTGTATTGGTAATGAGCTGAGTTTTTTCCTTTTAAAATATTTTATTATAATTTATTCAGATTACATCCCAATTGTTATCCACTCACTTGTATCTTCACATTCCCTGCATCTCTCTTTCACCCTATTACCCTCCCTTAGATCTCTGACAGAAGAGGACCTCCTTCCCCACCATATGACCACAGCCTACAAGGTCTCATCCAGATAGCCTGCTTTCCCTTCCTCTGTGTGCAGCTGGGCCTCCCTACCTAGTGGAAGTGATCAAACTGGGAACAGCAGAGTTCATGTCTGAGGCAGTCCTCTCTCTACTCACAATCATGGAGAATGAGCTGTCCTTTGGCTAGATCTGAACAGGGGATCTACATTTACTGCATGCATTCTCGTTGGTTGATAAATCATTTAGTGCAGGCCTCCCTGGGTCCAGATCCTCCGGCCTTGATGATCTTCTTGTGGGCCTCCTGGACCCTCTGGATCCTTCGGTTCTCCCCTCATTCTTCCATAACACTCTCAGCTCTCCACTTGGCATCCAGCAGCGAGTTCCAGCATCTGTCGTGATCCCCCAATGAGTAGAGACTCTCACAAGACATATATGTTGAGCTAATATCCACTTATAAGTGACTATATACCATGTGTGTCTTTTTGGGTCTGGGTTATCTCACTCAGGATGATCATTTCTAGTTCCATCCATTTGCCTGCAAATATCAAGATTTCCTTGTGTTTAATGGCTGAGTAGTATTCTATTGTGTAAATGTACAACAGTTTCTTTATCCATTCATTGGTTGAGGAACATCTAGGTTGTTTCCAGATTCTGGCTATTATGAATAAAGCTGCTATAAACATAGTTGAGCAAATGTCCTTGTTGTGTGGTGGAGCATCTTTTGGGTATATTCCCAGGAGTGGTATAGCTGGGTCTTGAGGTAGCACTATTCCCAATTTTCTAAGAAAGCAGAAAATTGATTTTCAAAGTGGTTGCACAAATTTTCACTCTCATCAGCAATGGAGGAGTGTTTCCCTTTCTCGCCTGCATGTGATGTCACTTTGGGTGGAAGATGAAATCTCAGAGTGGTTTTGATTTGTATTTCCCTGATGACTAAAGACATTGAGCATTTCTTTAAGTGTTTCTCAGCCATTCAATATTCCCCTTTGAGAATTCTCTGTTAGCTCTGAACCCTGCTTCTTAATTGGGTTACTTGGTTTGGTGGAGTTTAATTTCTTTACTTTTTTGTATATATTTTAGATATTAGCCCTTTGTTCAATGTAGGGTTGGTGAAAATCTTCTCCATGTCTTTAGGCTGTCATTTTGTTCTGTTGACAGTGTCCTTTGCCTTATAGAAGCTGGAATACAAGGCACATACCTTAACATAATAAAGGCTATATTGAGCAAGCCAATAGCCAACATTACATTAAATGGAGAGAAACTCAATGGAATTCCACTACAGTAACGGACTAGACAAGGCTCCCCACTCTCTGTTTTTCTCAAATATAGTACTTGAAGTCCTAGCTAGAGTGATAAGACAACAAAAGGCAACCAAAGGGACCCATATCAGAAAGGAGGAAGTCAAAATATTGCTTTTGAGAGATGATATGATAGTGTACATAAGTCACCTTCAAAATTCTACCACAGAACTCCTACACCTGATAAGCACCTTCAGCAAAGTGGCTGGATACAAATTCAACTCAAAAAGGTAATGAACTGGTTTTACAGGCCGAGTTTAGGTTGATAAGAAGGCCTAGAGGAACATAGCTAAAATTTGGTCCTTTTTTATATTGATATATCTTGAATTGAAAATTAAGACAGTTTTTAACTTATTGAAAACTATCTGGATTTTATGAATTCAGCTTTTACTGATTTTCATAAATTCTGCTTGTTTATCCAAAATAGATTGTGTTCAGCATTGATGGTAGTACACGCAAAGGCAGATGGAGAAGGTGGGTATTGAATGCTAAAGTACAGGAAAGAGACTAGGACTAACAGAGATTCATAGATGTAATATTGATATATCTATGAGGTTGAATTTCTTGGCAAAGTATAAAGCACAGTTGAGGAAGTGAATGCAGGGAGGGACAAAACTTGGAGGCATGTCAACTGAGGTTTCATTCCTTAAATTGATTTCATAGGCCTGAAGACGTTTTTCTTTTGGACTCATTTGCCTCTTTAATTTTCTCAGAAGAGAACTGCTGTGTGAGTAAGGCACTGTGGAGGGTGTCTGATCAACATATAACTTAAAACACTTTCCCTTATTTCCACGTATTATTCTTCCCACATAATAGGTGGAAGGCTTATAGCTTGTTTTTCATTTTTCTTCCATTGTTACCTAATTTGAAGATTCTTTAAAGTCTTCTTGCTGTGAATCATTTGCCCTGGTTCTTTTTATTTTTTAATTTCCAAGTGCATCTTGTTTTTACTTTAAAGCTATAAGATCTACTTGTACTTTGATGAAAAATGGTCAAAACAAAAATGTATTAGTTTTCATTGCAATTCAAAAATAAGCCAACACCAGACGCTTCTGCATTCATCTCCTGCATGACCGAAAGATGAAGCTTTATTTGAACAGTAACTGATACTGTATGCATATCATTGTAGCCAGTGAGTATGCAAATATTTAAACAGTTGACCTGGAGTTAGCAATGTAGGTTAGAGTAAATATTTGCTTAGTTAGTTAATGTGTTTGTGCTTGCATTCTCTTGTCAAAGACCAAAGAAGTAAATAAAGGGAGTAGGAACAAACCACTGTGCAACAGAGCACTAGATGCAGGGTGGGGGGTAGCATTTTTCTTTTACGTTGATAATAGAAGATTGGTTGATTTTTATAGTACTTAAGGCCTCATTGCAAACTTCCCTCTTAATTAATGAATAGTGTCATCCCTATGAGCATGATTTGGGTCAAGCATCAGTGATTTTATTCTTGTGTAAATTGCAAAAGCAATTTAAGGAAGGAAGGACTTTTGGCTTGCAGTTCAATGAACTACATTATATCATGCAGGGCAAGAATGGTACTGTGAATAGCTCTAAACCTAGATACAGGTATTTAAAGTGGTGGTCATTACTTCTACAGCTGGGAAAGAGAGAAAAAAAAATGTTGGTCCTTAGCATCCTTTTCCATTTTTCCCTTTTCTCCAGTTTTCAATTCTATCCCATTGGAGGACGTCAGTCACATTCGGAGTGGAGCTTACCACCCTAGTTAAGGCTCTCTGGAGAAGCTCAAAGATTCATCCAGAAGTGTGTTCTCTAGGTGATTCTAACTCAAGCCAAGTTGACAATGAAGGTGGACCTTTACAGGACTATTGCCTACAACAATCTCATTATCCAATTCATATGTCTCAAAATAGATATTCTAATAAACAAAATAACCTTTTCTAGTATATAGTGATAATAACATATGCATTGCCTATGTGATTGCTGGAACTGTTATACTGAAAGTATTTCTACTCCATCTGTTTATTCTATATCTTTTGGATGCTGATAAATATTAATTAACATACTAATATCTAGGAATATAGCATTACTTAAAATAACACTTCCTCATCTGAGAAACTTATAAAAAGGAAGGAGAGTAGAGCATAGTCCTAAAGCACTACAATTAATGCTGGACAGCGCAACCAGGACTGAACACCAATCTGCTTGCCAAGTTATAGAAGAAATGTGATCTAGATAAAAAAAAATTCAGGTTTTCAGATTCATATTTAATAAATAAAAGTTACCAGGAGAGAAAATAGGTAATCAACAGTGTAGAAAAAGAAATGGAGACAAAGTAGATATGTGATAAGTAGAGAAGCTGTACATCTTACATATAGTTTAAACAGACATGAAACAGAGTTGACAGGCAGAAGGGTGGTTTTAAAAGATACATAGAAGACAAGATCAATTTCAACCAGGAAGAAAATTGACTGTAGCTTTAAGGAAATAAAGGATTTAAAGTGGGACACTATGTGTACACTTATCCAAAGAAATAGACCATTAGGTATAGAAATGCATGTATAGATATAGATATAAGAAGGCAAGGAGTATGGAGATTGGCTGTCAAGATAATGAGGATGAGAGTTCCTCATTGTGTAGCTGTAACCTGAAGAATCAGGGAAGGTGGTAGTGTAATTCAATTTGACTCCAACAGTATAAGATGCAAAAGTCGTAGGGGAACCTCTTGTTTAAGTCCCAGAGTATGAAAGCCAGGAGCTCTAGTGTTTCAGGATATTTGATCACACTGTGAACTTTGAGATTGTGTTTTTAACTAAAAAAAAAACCTGCTGTGGCTGAGTCCTAGCACATATCTTTAATCCAAAAGCTTTTGGCTTGAACAGGATTAAATAAAGTCAACCATAAATCAAGAGGCAGAGCAAGCAACCAGTTGGCAGGGAGTGAACATAGAAAAAAAAAACATAGAGAGTAAGAGGAAGGCAGGAGGACAGAAAGAAACATGCATAGGAAGTAGAAGGGAGGGACACTCAGTTTGAGCCAACATAATGAAGGTTTCTTTTTCCATTCAGGACATTGGCAGAGCAGGAAGGTCAGCTGGGTGCATTCTCTGTCTCTCTGAGCTAGATGGCTTTTACCTCATCATCTGGCTCCAAAGTCTTTATTGGTATCATGCAACATATGAGATTTTGTTAAAAAAACAACACTCTGGTGCCCTCAGCAAGAGAAGGATTAATCAGCTCAAGAAGAGACAAATATGATGCATTCTCTCTGCTTATCTCTCTTATTTCAGTTTTGGATAGAATCGTATCTGTCACACTGGTGAGGTTGGATATTCTTTATAATACAACATGGTGATCTGGATGACACCCCTTTCCAGAAGCTCTTCCAGTATAGTGACCAGAGTTTACATTTTACCATCTATCTGGACTTCCTTTAGGATGCTCAAGCAGACACATAAAATTAATCATTACAGAGGTTGTCAAATGAGATATGTTGTTCATTGACACTGTCCTGATTTCAGACTCAGGAGCAAGATGGAGAGAGAGGGAAGATGCAAGGAGGGTCTTCAGGGGTGGTTCCATAACCACACTTAAAAGCCTTAGTGACCTTAGTGTAATGTTGCTCAATGCTGGTTTTAATTTAGATTATAGAAGTAGACTTGGAAAAGAATGAAAAGATTTAGAAATAATAAAGAGTCAGATGAACAAAACTGGTGCCTGTTAGGATAGGAAAATAATAGTGAGGTGAGGGTTTCTTGATTATATTTAGAGTTGGGTGCAACCCACTGTTCAGTCTGTGAAAGAATTGAGATGGCTGGCACTAGCCTTTAGAAATAAAGAATGTAAAACTGTAAGATGCTCACGGTCAACATGATTAGCATATATTTTTACCCTGAAACTTTATAGCAGAAAAACTAATGGTATCAACTGGAATAAGTTGATGAGTTAGGGTATAAATGACTTTGGAATGCTTGCACTGTAGAGAGATAGATCTGAATTGTTATAGGTGCCCATAAAGAGTCATCAATTATCTATGCAGAAATTCTTACTACTACTTAAAATTTCCTATGCATATCTACTGGTTGGCATAAGCAAATATATTTTATAGAAAAATTTTAATTATCATTAAGTTATTGTACGTAAATATGAACTCAATGCATTCTGTGTAGAGTTTCTAAATATGTTCTTAATCATATAGTATTTGGTACATGTAACTGACTGGGCATAATCAAAATATTACCCTAATAATAAGAGTGCATAAAAGATTTTGTGGCTATTTAGCTTAGGTATAATCAATAGAGGTTTTCTCAATGGAACAACCACTACTAGAATTCGGGAGAATAAGAACCTCAATTTCCAATGGGTGACCTGGATCTCTCTAAATATCTCACACTGTGACATTAAGAGTAGACCACTCTTTGTAATGCTTTGGTCTCCTTGCATTATATAACATGCTCCCCCTGGGAACAGAGCCTGCAGTAAGTTTAATGGAGTAAACAATTATTGCGACTTGACTTGGGGATAAAATCAATGTTGACCTAACATTTCCTCTATTTCTCGTCTAAATTCTATGTTATACTTGGCAATGAGTCTTGTTTGCCTTAGAAAACTTGCCTGATCCAACCACCGAGACGTACATTCTATGTGTTTTATCCACAACTATGATAATCTCATTGGACCATTCCACTTGTTACTTATCACCACAATTAAGAAAATACTGTGAGGTGTACTAGTGGACCACCAGTTATTGAATGTCTTTCCCATTTCCTCAGTATGTTCCAGAAGCCCTGTCTCCTTTAATCAAGTGAAGTGACAGGCATTGACTAGTCTTATGGCAAAAGAAGATGGGAAAGATGGCCGCTGTAGACTATCATTCAACAGGATTTTTCTGTGTCCCTAGTGCACACATTTCTTCTCTAGGACCTGAGAACTCTAAAACGAAGTGTTCAAGATCACAAGATGAAAATCTCCAATTTCCTGAGCAAATCTCAGGAAATGTGCACTAACATTAGCCCTTAGTTTGGCATCCTTTTCAGTTAACCAATGGGGAAAGGGCACCACACGTTGGTTTTGATTGAGTTGTATTATGTGACCTATTGGATACTGCTCAAACCTCATAAGATGTGAATAAAGAACTCTCTTACCAGCTCAAATTTATTTCCTTGATCAAGCTGGGCCTTACCTTTGAGTGCTCAGGTGCATGAAGGTATCATCTGGCTTATAAGTACATCCTGAGAAAAACCTAAATTAATTTTTCTTTCAATTGCTGTACTAGAGTACCTTTCTAACTACATAGTAGTTTATAGACTATCTTTTACTCTAATTTTAGATATGCACTTGACCAGTCCACATGTTATAAATAAATAACAAGCATAACATCTTATGCAACCCTTTATCAGAATTAATGCTTACCTCCATTAAACTTTTAGTCAGCACTTATTATTTAATTTATTAATGTAATAGTTCTTATAATATGTGGTGAGTAGGTAGAAGTATCTAATATGGAACTTCAGTATGAAAAAAAAAGAAGTCAACAAATATTATTTACTGAAATTGGGTCAAGTAACTAACATATTTGTACATCTTACTGTCTTGAGAGAGGATTTACATGAGTAACAAATATTACTTAGAAGAAGTTCATGTGTTTGATATAACTACCTTCTCATTATACAGGAAGATTGAGTTTTCCTAGCTAAAGAATGTCATGAGTTCATTATTTCTAAACCCCAGTAGAAGAAATCCATGTACCCACTCAATTCTACCCAACCCATGTTCATTTACCAAGATAGTGCACAGCTATTACATTTAATAAAACCATGGGCTTTGTATTAGTCTGCAGTCTTAGATGGAACTAGTGACTGGATTTTTATCTATGAAAAAATATCTCTGAGTTGGAAAGTTGGCTGACTAGGCTTGGAGATAATTTTTATGAAACTTTCAAGATTCACAGCTCATGAAGAACATTGCAAGACATAGCCTTTGAAATTATTCTTCCAAAGTACTGCAGCAGTTTGTATTGGGTTTTCTTGCATTGGATAGAAATGCCAATATTTGGGGGTAGGCAGTTTGACAGGGTTTGCTACTAGGTACTAACTAAGAACATCATTTAAGTAGAAGACTCTGGAGTCCAAACTTAATTTATTAGAAACTTCTATTTAGGGACAATGCCAAGTTATTATTTGTTTTATATATGTATTTTGTTTGGATACCCATAGAGTCAGATATCAGTAATGAAAGTAGTATCTCCCTGTTACAGAGATTTTTGCCCTATAGAAGACCCCCACTATAATGAATAATGTCATCATGTCAACTCAAATACTGTGCTTATAGTGAAATAATATTTCAAGAAAGCATTTTTTGTTACCTTCCTGTTTCTATGATATAATAGCCTGGCAAAAGAGATTGATTAATGGAAGAAGTCATTTGCTTTGGATTAATGTTCCAGAGGGGTAGAGTCCATCAAGGCAAAGACGACAGGGCAGCAGCAGGTATGGAGGGAGGCAGAGGCTGCGTCCTGACTGAGGGCATTTCATATACTCACAGGAAGCATAGGAAGGTTACAGGAAGTGAGGAGGGTCTATAAGCCTCAAAGCCTATTAAGTTAGGGGATTTAATGCCTTAGAAATGTTCTACCACCTAATTGTTTCATAATCTCTTAGACAGCACCCCCAAATGGAGATAAAGGGTTCAAATACATAAGCCAATGCAAGACATTTCTGACTCTGACCTCCACAGTATATTATAGAGATTTAAACGTGAACATATGAAGCATTTGTTTTCGTATACGTGTTTGTCACGTGATTAACACCTAGGTAGAGATACATACAATTTATACTGTCCAGGAAAGTTTTCTCTGGCTACTTCCCAGAGATTTCTTTTCACTCCAGCTGTGGTTATTATTCTGAGTTTGATCTTTTTGTATTTATTTTGCTTGCTTTAATCTCAGCGTTAGTGTTATTTATTACGGTATTATTTATTTTTTGTTTGCAGCTTTCTGTATTCAGTATGAGGTCTTTGAGCTGATTCATGTTTCTGCATATATTAGGAGTGATTGATTGCACCCACAGTGTGCTGGTAGTATATTGAGTGCCAAAAGTACTCAAATACATCTAGAACAAGATACCAGGTCTCTGTGCTCAAATTTGCAACACTCTAGAATCAGAGAAGCAAATGCTCGACACTTAACAAATTACATGAAATTCATGGAATGTTTAATGAAATAGGAGAAATAGTATATTAATGGATTGAAAAACTAAAGATGCTCAATTTTTCTAACGTTTTTGATAATGTCCGTCAATCCAGCTAAAGTTATGGAGGGGCTTTTTTCAAAGAGAATTTGACAATTGAATCATATGGAAACAAAAGCAATGTAGACTATAATCCTCATGCTAAGAATCATGGTAGATAATTTAAACTTCCTCATTCTGCTGCTTGTATAATGTATTCTAATAAGACAGTGTATTATTGTGACCAGAGTGAGTATATCCATAAATATTATGCTATCTGCACACATTTTACACTACATAATTATATCATACTTTATTTATTTACTTGAGACAGGATCTTACTATATAACCTTGGCTTGCTTGAAACTGATGAAGAACTTCTTGCTTCCGCCTTATAAGTGCTGACAGTAAAGGCCTGGACTACAAAGTCCAGTCCTATTTGTTTTTACATTTGAAAATTTTCTATTATTGTGAATAGGAGTATACAATGTGTGTGAGTGTGCACAAACATCTGAAACAGCACTTGTGTAGAAGTCAGTGGCTATCTTTTGAGAATCTCTTCTCTCTTTTTAACTGTAAATTTGGGCATTCAAAACTCAGATCTCCAGGCCTGTACATTAATTATGTTAAGGCGAGGCATTATTATACCATTCCAAATTGTTTAATAATACATAGTGTGTATCTATACTGCACTACTGCATTTTGTCAGCAGAGGAACAACACTGACAACTGCTATTCCATAAGATTATAGCAGGGGAGTCTGAAGAGTTGGGGAGGAGCATGCATATTATCGAAATACAAAGATTATAATAGAGTTGAATTCTCCTACACCTTGTGACATAGGCAGCTGAGGCTGTGGCTGCAAACTCTGTGATGTTCATCTGCTGAGCAGATAGCTTCACTAGCCATCTTTCAGAAGGCACCTCCGTTATAACTTGAGGCTGAAGTTCATTATTACGTATTCTGGTTAATATGAATAGCTGATGGAACTTAATGTTAAACTCAGTTTGCACTTCTTGAAAAACATTATTAGATGACAATATATTATTATCTTACATGTACTTGACCTGGGCCCATAAGGGTCATAGAAACTGAACTGCCAACTTGACAGCATGTGTGAGATGTACCTAGGCTGTCTGGATATATGTAGCAGTTATGTGACTGGGTCTTCATGTTGAACTCCTAAAGTGGGAGCAGGGACTATCTCTGATTACATTGTCTGCTTTTGGGCTCCTTTCCCCTAACTGAGCTGCATCATATAGCATCAACAGAAGAAGATGTGCCTAGCCTAATTGCAACTTGGTATGCCAAGGCTGGGTGATATCCATCGGAGGCCTCCCCTTTTTTGAGGAGAAGGGGAGGAGGATTGAATGTGGGGGGAGGTGTGAAGGAGGAACTAGGAGGAGAGGAGGGAGGGAAAACTGTAGTCAGGATGTAAAGTAAATAAATAACTTATTCTATTAAAAATATAAAAAATATAAAAAAATAAAAATACAAAAAAAAGTTCAAGTTACATGTTCTATTTGTTTTATAGCTTTAGACATAAAAGATTCTGTTTCAAAGCCAGGCACAATGGTGCACACCTGTAATCCCAGCACTCAGGGAGGCAGAGGCAGGTGGATCTCTTTGAGTTGGAGGCCAACCTGATCTACAGACCAAGTCCAAGATAGCTAAGACTACACAAGAGAAAACAAAAAACAAAAACAAAACCTCCCAAAAAACCAAACCTAAACAAAACAAAATCCAGTTTCATCATCTATCAATTGTGGTTTTGTTCAAAATATAGTTCATTTGAGTAACATTTTCATAGTTATTGCTAGAAATTGTTTCACATACTTTTTCCACTATTACCCCCATTTTGGAATCTATAGCATGGAGGCATTTTTCCTGATGTATATGTATATGTGTCCATGTACACAGACACAGATATATGTCTGTATATCTGCATATGTCGATATCATTATCCATATTTTACCTAAGCATCTCTCAGTTTAGCCAGTTTTCTTTGCATTTAAAAATGTTTTTGAATAGTTTTGTCTCAGGTATTGGAGCTTTTATTGTTATTTTTCTGAAGAACTGAATAAGCTTTATAATTAGTACCTCGTAAAAGCTTGATTGTGACAGGTTTCATGTACATAAAAATAAAATTATATGTCCTGTATTATATATGAATGTCTATTTTATATAGATAGATAGATATCATGACAAAGGTCTTGCCAGATAGTCTGGTGGTGCTCATTGTGAACTCAGGCTGTCCTTAAATCACATCAATCTTCCTGCCTAATATATTATTTCTAAATTGTGAGACTTCCATTCTAGAAGAGTTTGGGAGTATTTCAGTTCTTTTGCTTTAATTTAAAAACTCCTAGATTTCTGTGAAGTGGAACTGCTTCTAACCAGTAGTTTTATTCATTATCCAAGGTGTTCTTTTGACATGAAATCAGGGGAATTTTCTTCACATTTTGTCATCTCCCCTTCAATGCTCACGTACACATTACTTCCTCTAGTTGACATTTGCCTATATTTTTTTGCATGAGTTTTACCTATACATTCAGTTTTAATTGGAAGACTATCTAGAAAATTTAATCTAATTCACCAAGTAAGTTTCCTGCTAGTCTCAATCTGCCATGATTCGTACAGTACTTCTGTTTTTTAATTATTCTCACAACTGTCTCATTTTTAAGTTTGTTTTTTATTGTGATTTGTCTTTGAGAGGAAGAATTTATCATGGTAGCTTGCAACTTTGCAATAATTAAGTAGGAGAAGCTCTAAATCTTTTTTTCTTCTTGATTTTCACAGAAGCTCTTGCCTTCAATTTGTTTCAAATGTAGCTTTGAGGATGTTTTAGCATATGCCAATCATTCCTGTAGACAGTGGAAAAAGAAAGTTTGATCTATAAACAGTGCATTGATTTTGCCACATTTAAACTTACTTTGCCACAAAAGCAGCGCAAGCTGCACACTTTGGTTATTATGTGTGAATGATACAGTGATAGCATGCATTCAGATCCCACCCTTCAGGTAGAAAGAGGTTGGAAAGTTGATGTACAACTGAATTAGAATCTCTTTCGAAGACTGTGGTGAAAGGACTCAGAAACACGTTTTAAGAACTTTAGACATAAAGGGAAGAATGTGAAGATGTCTCTCCGTCTCTCATGATTGTTGGGTAGCTACGCCTTAGTAAATGATAATGCACCAATATTAATTCATAAATTATACATAACTGTTCTTGCCAGTTAACTAATTGCATAATGGGTGCCTGTTTATTTAGTTTATAGTGTTGGGGTTTCAAGCTCAAGAATGGGCAGCTTCATTTTGTTTTGTTTTGTTGCCTCTGGTTTGCATGGAATATCACCACTGTGCTACACGTAGGAGATAAATGCTTTCATTTTGATCTAGAGTAGAAAAGAAGAGACCAAGGTCCCCAAATACTCCAAAAAAGTACACTCCTTTGCCCAAGGACTGAACACTTAAAGGGAAGCAGCCTTGAGATCAGCATTTAATTCATGTCACCTTCTTTTCTTCCTTCCTTCCTTCCTTCTTTCTTTCCTTCTTCGTTTCAGAGGACTCATTTTTTCATTTCCTGTTTTGTTATTTAATTACTTTATAGCTTGATCTCAGCCCCCTCCATCTTCTTCTCTCAGTCCCACCTCACTTCCCACTACTCCCAACTCCCTTTCTCCTTCTCAGAGAAGGGGAGGCCCCCCAAGGGATACCAACACACCCTGGAACCTTAAGTCGCAGCAGGACTAACACATCTTTTCCCACTGAGGCCTGGCAAGGCAGCCCAGCTGAAAAAGACCCAGAGGCGGGCAACATAGTTAGAGTCAGCCCCTACACACATGCCTTTCTTAGATGCCTTAATGACCTTGGCAGTACCACTACAACACAAAATGTTACTGGCTGTAGAGGCTGTTGGAAGCAGCTTGGGAGGAGTTACATGGTACTGTGTATTTAGTATGTTTTCTGTAAGCATCAAGCTCCTCTTAAGACTACTAAAATATCTGTAGTTATTTGTATGCATTCATAGCTGGCAGGAATCTTTAAAAGCAACAGCAAGATTATCAATGCAACATTGAAATGAAGACTTACAAAATGAAAAACTCAAATGCCACACCCTCTGGAGGGCTCTTGGTTCTTCTTCCTTACCAGAAAAGTCAGAGGGTGGATTGGAGGCGTGGCTGAGTGTAACAATGTGCTGAAATCTCAGTGGGCTGCCCCACTGAGCACTGCTGGCTAAGACTATTTGCCATTTATTGTGATATGTTTCTTGGCTTGGTTTATCACTTTTTAATGGGCAAGGCTCTAGGACATTTCTTGTTTTCTCTTCAATTTGGAATTCATTTTTATAGGGAAAGTTCATAATTGATGTGGTCTATATCTTGTCTTGTATACATTTCCCTGTGTAGTTCTAGAGATCTAGTAATGTATACACTGACACATATGGCCATCTATTGATGCAGTCACATACTAGCCTCAGGATCAGCCAAGAATTAATTAAGAACAGCATTTGTGACTCGGAGATGCTGTGTGGGATTCTTTGGAAGGTGTTTTTTCTGTTGTGACTTTGAGTCACTCTGAGGTATGGTTACTTTTTCTTAACTATTAGAATTGCAGTCTCCACTTCTAGTCAACACACGTGTGACAGTAAGGATGGGAAGTAACCTACTCTTTAACATTACACAATGAGATTGTGACACTTGTGAGCGTACAAAGGTTGTTCCTATTGTTTTGTGTTCTCATTTGGTGGCCATGTGGCTTCACTGTTTCCCCTCTGTCATTTCTATTCTTGTCTCCATGTGTACATCCTGAAGAACTAGATTCAAATCTGATATTTCTGTTTCCTTGGGAGCCTAAAAAGCCAGTTCCTTCAGAAGTGGAGGCTGTGAGCTTTTGGCATCAGTGTATAATGCTTCACTCCTCATCCCAGTCTTAAAATATAGGAAAATATTGTCCTAAGTCTGTCACTTTTGAGCCTGAGTTAGGGAGGTGTTTTCTCTTTACCTAGTTGAGCCTCAGCCACCCAGAACCATCTCCATTCCTGATACAGACTGGGAGAGCCACTTAGTCCTTTTACATTTGATACTTCCGTTTAATAAAAATATTCAGACACCAGGACAGCAGTGAGGTTATACAAATATTTTTAAAACAAGGCTTTCTTCAACATCTTTCTTGAAAACAAACACTGCTCTCGAGTGTCCTATGCAGGAGAATCACCTGCTCCTTCAAGTAGAGATTGCCAAGCCCTGCTCCTCAATTCATGGTATCCCCAAGAAGACTGAGAACTGACGGTCTGTCAAGTTCCTGCTGTTGAAGCTTCTGTCCAGTATTCTCCCTGGACACTACACAAGAAGGACATTGACATGGGGTCTTATCTGGGTCATGGAAAAAGAGTCTAAAGAATTAGATAGAACAGGGTTCCATTCATTGTTTAGTATCAGATTGAATGATCTTGAATAACTAACGCATCAATGGCCTCTACTGGCCTCATCCACTCTCTGGTATTGGTTTGAAATATTCTGATGAGTACATTTGTATTCTCCTCAGTGATACTGGAGCCTATTCTGTGTTCTGTAGATCCCATAGCAACTAGTCATCAATAAAAACCAGTCTGTGCTTGTATGACCTCCCATCCTTCCAGGATGAACAATTTTGCCAGGAGAACAGATAATGAATGGCAGTCCAGGGCTATTTTCTTAGCATCCTGGATGCTACCAGCCTGTAGTGGCTGCAGATGGGAGCAGAGATTGAGGGAGAGTGCAATTTGGTAATTCCTGTATTGGCTGATTTTTCTATCTATGACTTGGCATCAATCTTTGCACCACAGAGGATTGTGACTCTTTCAGTTCTTAGGTGACTCTAAGGTAAAAAGACCTAAGTTTTTCTCCCCAAGGCTAAGTAAGTCAT
Organism: Acomys russatus; assembly: GCF_903995435.1. NCBI lineage: Eukaryota > Metazoa > Chordata > Mammalia > Rodentia > Muridae > Acomys > Acomys russatus. The sequence continues at coordinate 67,769,215 of NC_067139.1, forward strand.
GTGTGCCTACATAACTTGAAGTCCCAAGGTACAATCAGGTTATCACTTTGAGTCTCATTTGCCGGAAAAAATAAAGTAATATTCATTGAGATATAACTCACATACCTAAAAATACATTCTCTTAGATGATTTAATTTAGTGGCTTTTGCTATCCACAGGTTTGTGTGTAGATTATAATAATAAAAATTTGGCAAACTGTCATTATCCACACACATATATACATACTTTACAGGGTAATATAGTGGTAGGGACAGGTACGTTTATTGGACATCAATTGTTTTGATTAGATTTTTTGTAACTTCTCAGTTCCATCTCATTAGTCCATATATTCCTCTTATGCAAATTTGCACCATTTACCTGCTGCAGCATTACGTTAAGAATGAAATCATTTCTGCCAGGTCTAATCCAATGTCAGTGTCTGGTTGTTTTGTTCTGAAAATATATAATTATATTGTACAGTACTAAAATTATAAATGTATAAGGAGTACGTGATGCACAGAACAATTACGGCTGGTTCTATGCTCTTGTATGAGCAGAAAAATGACATCTGTAAGTCTTAATTCATACCATACAAATATTCACATGGATTCTGTGACCAACAAGAAGCTTTGTCTATGCATAGACATCCACGTCTCAGCCAGTCTCAGAGCTATTCCCATGTAGTAGGATTAGTAATATAAGTTACCTGCTTGTTCTGCAGTTTAAATTCTTCACATCCTCGTTGAATCCTCCTCTTTCATCCCCTCCCAAGCCCCCCTCCCTCCCTCATATGACAATTTTATGCAATAATTTAACATAAGAGCAAAACTTACTGTGCTTAAATCTTTGGCAACCATGGAAAAACCTACATTTGAAGGGAACAAAAAGAAACTCCAAAGAATCATGAGGCACCCTCCACTCGCCATTGTCCCTAGTTACTGGTAAAATCAACATACTTCTTGTGCCTGTGACTGTACTCTTGTAAACATTTTATGAAATAGAATTATAAATTTTTTAAAAAGAATGAAATTAGGCAGTTTAATCTCTGCAACTTTGTCCTTTCCCCCCTTGTGATTGTTTTGTTAATTCTGGCTTTCTTGCACTTCCATGTAACTAGTTGGATTAGATAGTGGTTTGAAGTCAATTTGTTAGAGCTAAACTAACAGTGGTTACATGTATGTGTCAAATTGATGGCCATGTAGTGTCTGGCTATTTGGTCACATTTTATTCTGGACTTATAAGTGAGGGTGTTTTCAGGTGAGATTAATGTCGGAATTTGTAGACTCAGTAAAATTGTTTTATCTAATTGATTTGGTTCTATTCACTTGAGATTCTGAATAGAACTTCTTTGAAGTAGAAAATTGGTTTTTCTCCTGTTTTCAGACTTATCCTGAGATCTTTGTTCATTTGCTGGCTTGCAAGCTTTCTATGAGGAGCTCACTTCATTAGGTTTGCTGGATCCTAGGCTATGAGATCCAGAATGGGACCACGGCATCTGCTTTCCTGTCTCTAGCTTGATAAGTAAGGATTTGGAGACTTGTGTTGTCTCCAAAACTGTCTAAACAAATTCCTGAGAACATTGCTTTATATATATCCTAGTGGATCTGTTTGCTTGGGTAAGCCTGACCAATAGAGGCATCAAATATAGTAGGGTTTCTGGTCCATGGATATGGGGTGTCATTTATTTTAGATTTACTTTAATGTTATTCTACAAGTTTAATAAAATTTGATGTAAAAGTTTGCACCTTTTTGGTTAAAGTTTGTGGTATTATGCCCTTTTTGATATTTTCACAACTCAAATCATTTTATAATTTCATTGCCATGTGCCTCAATGTTAGTACATAAGTGATTTTTGTGAGTTAAACTCCTTCATTCTTGCTTAACACACTTTATTCTAATTTTTCCTACAAGAAAGCCATGCCACATACAGACAGAAATCATTTGACAACTGTCAGTCTGGATGTGTATTTACTTTTGTTTCCTAATTTACTTGACTAGAACTTTTAGTGCAATATTGGACAATGGTGAGAGCAGATCTATAACTCTTTTTCTTCTTGATCCTCAAAGGGAGATAGTCCATCCCTAACTATTAAGTATAATATCAACTGAGAATTCTTACTAGGCATTATTTTTTTGAATTTTAAATATTTTATTAATTTATTCATATTACATCTCAATGCTTATCCCATCCCTTGTATCCTTCCATTCCTCCCTCCCTCCCATTTTCCTCTTATTCCCCTCCCCTATGACTGTGACTGAGGGGGACCTCTTCCTCCCCCTGTATATGCTCATAGGGTATCAAGTCTCTTCTTGGTAGTTACTAAGCATTCTTTTCAAAATTAATTTCTATTATTTTTAATTATATGCCCATGTGTGCATGCCTGGGTGCAGGTATGTGTACCTGAGAGGTCAGAGAGCTGAGCTCATCAGAACTGGCTTAGATGTGGTCTTGAGCAACCCAGTGAGAGCTTTGGAAACTAAACTTGGGCTTCTGTAAGAGTACACAACCACTGAGCCATCTCTTTACATTTCTAATTGATCCTAACTCAATTAACCCTATCACAAGCATTCTGAATAATTCCTTCCAACTATTCCTAAAGGTTTGTCTCCTAGATGACTCTAGCTCTCATCAAGTTAATAACACTACCACAATAATGGTGAAAACTGTTCTGCTGAAATGTACTGTACATATTTGTAAAGAAGCAATATTTACAGTTCCCAAATTTTTCTATTGATTTCATGTTGTCTTTTATTAATTTACACTGTTTTAGTTACTTTCTTTGTTCTGCTTATTTAAGTGAATGTTGCTGCTCATTCTTTGCTTTCTTATGATAACAGCTATAACTCATAAACTTTAGTTTTCTGTGTTTTAGTTTCATTTGTCTCAATTATTTTCCATTTCTTCTTAAGCTTCCCACCCCATTAATGATTTATGATTGTGCTGTTTCACATTTGCATGCTTTTAAATTTCCAAAATATTCCATCTTATTGATTTCTAATCTTATTTTATTATGGTTGAAAAATATACTCCACATGATTCTAGTGCTCTTACATTATTGAGAAGTACTTTTGCCCCTCACATACTCTAGCCTCAAGAAAGTTTCATGTGTTTTCATGGTCTTATAGTGTTTGTATAATCATGGTTTTAAATATGCAGTATTGTTCAGAAAGCACTGATGCTTGTGTTGATATGGAATTTTTTCAAGGGGTAGTAAAAAGGTAAGTTACTTTCATTTAACCAATCAAGTGGTGTGAGTATAGTAGCTTGGTAAATGTGCATGATTAAAATCTAAGATGAGAGCCAAACAGTACTTCTATTAATGGGCCATTTTCATTGAATGTATGGTTACATTCATTCATAAAAAACATAAGTTTCCTCCTCAGAAAACATTTGGTGCTTTAAACATCAAAATGTGTAAAAAAATGTTGATGGTGTCATGGAAAGGCCTGTTCATAAAAGGTGTTTAGTAAGTAATTATTTATTAATTCACAGAAAGAGATCGTATTTTCTGTTCTTAATATTCTTTCAATGATGTAGAGGTTGTATTTACTCTTTAAAAATCACATGCATTGTTTATATATCTTACTTTAGAATGGGAGAAAAAACACAAAAATCAGAAATGGGAACATATATATTCCTTTATCTTACTTAACTTTGGTTCAGTAGTATCCTTAACTCAAACCATCTTTGGGATTCTGTAAGTCTAATAGCCACTGGTCAAAATCCTGTATGGGATATATCCTCTTCCTGGCCTTCATTGGTTTCTTTTGACTCTGTTTAAAGTAAAATCTTCTGAAATCATAAGATCAGTGTCAGCATCAGTATCTGAGAGTTCGTTTGCTTGGTAAAGCTTTTGTTGGTGTACAAAATCTGCTTAGGCATCATCATTTATATGAGAAATCTATCATCCATTCTCTTTGCTCTGGTTCTATTGGGTAAGATGTGGTCCAGCATATTCACTCTTTACATTGTTAACCTTTCTTTTCTAGGTCCCGTATTTATGGTTCTGAATATTTTTTGATTGAAGGATTTTGACTTCCCCTGGAAATCAGTGCTAATAATGACAAAATTATTGTTTTAAGTGTCTGGACTTTTTTTTTTTTCAGGTAAGATTCTTCGCATTCTGCCGTATTTCCCCCTGACCTAAAGTCTACTTACATACTATTATATTGCCTTTAAGCAAAGTCTCTTTATAGTTTCTCTCTGTTCCTCATTTATAACCCTCCTGTTGTGAGATTTGGCTGACAACTCTACATTTTTCTTGCCTCCTCTGCAGCTCTGGACCTTTCCACTTCATTCCAAAGACGAGCTTGATTTAAAGACTATAGTACCCTTTTCATTCTTTCTCATTCAGTTTTCCAGACACATTTTATGATCAAGTTTCTCAAAGTTAGAAATCGTTAAGTTTAGATTTAGAATGTTTTAAACTTGGGAACACAACTTGCAGGTGATCACGGCCAACACTATCTTGGAAGATTTTGTTTTCATGTCTCCCTAAGCACAATGCCTCCAAAGCATTTGAATATTTCTATGTACTCAATTGTTCAATTATGTGAGCTGGCACATTTTAGTTTTTATGGTTTCAGTTATGTGAACTCGTGATTCTAGTTGATTTCTGTGATTTCCTGGTTAACTGACTTGTCTTGGATGGCGTTACAATCCTGGGTAAGATTCAGGGCAGTGACCAGGTTTTAATGAATAAGTATATGTCACTGTTCAGACCTGGAAGCAAGAAAGTAATGGTTCTAAATAATCCAGGGTCTTTCCCCTCCCCCACCTCCCATATAATATACAATCTAAAATAGCAATTGGAAATGGAGAGGATGAACCTTTAATACTGTAAACCAGTGTTTGTCAAAGAGATTACCCTCAAGCTCCCAGAAGTTACTATAGCCACATAGTCTCAAGCTAGCTCTGGTATTTATAAAGAAAATTGATTCCCTTGGATCTCATTTTCTTATGCTCCTCCCAGATAAATTTAGCCACCTGTGATTCTGAGTATAATATTTGTTTATATCATTGGTCATTGTCACAGTTCCAGCTGATTATTGCTATTATTAATTCAGTGTGAGGATTCTGGTGCTAGAATGGTTGGGAGTAGCAGAGCTGAGTGTCAGCCCTTTGGTTTTTTTTTTTTGTTGTTGTTTTTTATTTCGTGTGAAATTTTTTCCTTTTTTTATTATTAATTTATTCAAATTACATCTCAGTTGTTAGCCCATCCCTTGTATCCTCCCATTCCTCCCTCCCTCCAGCTTCCCCCCATATTCCCCTCTCTTATGTCTGTGACTGAGGGGGACCTCCTCCCCCTGTATATGCTCATAGGGTATTGAGTCTCTTCTTGGTGACCTATTATCCTTCTTCTGAGTGCCACCAGGGGTCCCCATCCAAGGGACATACCACATGATCATCTCTTTAGATGCAGAAAAAGCATTTGACAAAATCCAACACCCATTTATGTTTAAAGTTCTGGAGAGAGCGGAATACAAGGCACTTATCTAAACATAATAAAGGCTATATACAGCAAACCAATAGCCAACATTAAATTAAATGGAGAGATACCCAAGAAAATCCCTCTAAAATCGGGGACCAGACAAGGCTGCCCACTTTCCCCATATCTCTTCAATATAGTTCTTGAAGTTCTAGCCAGAGCAATAAGACATCAAAAGGAGATCAAGAGGATCCAAATGGGAAAGGAAGAAGTCAAATTATCCCTATTTGCAGATGATATGATAGTGTATATAAGTGACCCCCAAAATTCCACCAGAGAACTCCTACAGCTGTTAAACACCTTCAGCAAATTGGCAGGATACAAAATAAAGTCAGCCCTTTGTTGAAGTGTTGGTTGCATCCTATTTAACATTCAACCTTATTCTTGCGATTTTATATTTGGAATGAGAAAGAAGACAAAATCAACATTCTATGGTGCTGTGTTCTTTCTTATTGACAGTGTTTCTTCTGAATATATAGACATTGATCATCATTTTCCCTCCAAAAGCCTCATTGGCTTATTTTCCTTCTGAATTGTCTAGTTAATATGCTGTCTTACTTTTGGCCACTTTCAAAAGATAGTAAGTAATTTGGTTACTAATTCAAAGAGGACTTTAAAAGAAAACAGAATTAAAAAAAAAAAAAAGACAAAGTGAGAAAGAACCTTGATTCTGACAGGTGGCTGTGGGTGATTGCTTCAACACATATAGTTGTGGGGTTTGTGATTACACTGCAGAATGTTGCTGGAACATTCTAGTTTAGAAATTACTCTAAAAGTATTCTAACCATAACACAAACACGCAAAGAGTCACTGTAGGTAAATGCATGTGTGCCACACACATAGGCACACAAACTCACTCACCTACATACATAAATACATAGATGGACACACACATGCTTGACTCTCTACATATAGTTATAACAAACACACATATACACACACACATGACCACACACACACACACCACACATACACACATATGACACACACACACACACACACAGAGAGAGAGAGAGAGAGAGAGAGAGAGAGAGAGAGAGAGAGAGAGAGAGAGAGAGTTTGAAACCAGAAAATGAAAATTCATTCCACAAAAAAATTGTCTTTAGAAGATACATTAGCAACCCCCCACACACACAAAATAAAATGGTATTTTAAATAAGATAAAATTAAAAATGCTTGTGATTGGAGTGAGAGGAGAACACAAGAGGGACAATAACCCGAATATGTTGAAAAGATTAAATGGATAAGATAAGGATTACAAAAAAATGGAAGCTATCCAAAGAACAACCACATTTTAAAAGAACTCAAATAAAAATTCTTAACATAGAATTACTGCTTTTGATATAAAAACCCAAGTGAATGCTAAATAGCAGATTAAGTACATTTGAAAGTGATTTAGTGAGATGAAAGATGGATCTGAGGAAATTACTCACATGCAACACAGAAGAGAAAAATATAAGTGCTAAGGGAAAAAGAAGGGCATGTGAAGACAACAGTCTATGAAAGACATGCAAAGCTGTTATGGATAAAACGTAAGCATCTTACAGAGAGGAAGGCCACCATTGATGGACAGACAAATCACATCAGTGATAAAAGGCTCTCTGCCTTAAAGATGTCATTCTTTCACACATGCAAAGAAACATTAAGATGTGTTTTCACAGAACTACACAGAGTGATCTTAAATTCTGATGGATGAGTAAATTTCTGTAAACTGCCAGGAAAATTTTAGAGCAGAATAATGTGGAGGGGGGGGGGATAAAATAAAAAACTGTCCTAGGAGATATGTAGCAAATATGGCACCAAACTCTAGTAACTCGAGTGGACAGTGTTAATATGGTGACCAAGTAGACTAAGGAAAACTGAGGACTACTGAGTCAGAAGCAGTCTTTAACAGGAGTCTGGTGTGTAACAAGACAGGCGTCCTCAAACATAAAACACATGATAGGGGCCTTGTCAAAAGATTTCTTTTATTGTCAGTTATAAAAATTTAGGCATTGTGGCTCTAAGCCACCTGCTGTAACAAACCAATCTGCTGCTACAGAAGAAAAGCAGCCAGGTACAGAGTTCAAACACATGTGTAGCCATGTTCCAGTGAAACTTTGCTTATAAAAACAGGCACCTGCCCTATAGGCTGTAGCTTGGAACTCCCTGGTATGCTAAATACTTTTCATTTAAGAAAATCATGAGATTCAATCCCCATTCTCATGTATATATAAAATGGAATCAACATAAAGGAGTATACTAAATATAAACAAAAACTTTAGATTGCTAGAGAGAAAGTCTAGAAGAATGTTAATATAGTGAAAATTTAAGGGACAAAAGACAACATAAAGCCAAAAGTATTGAGTTGCCATCAAATTTAAATTATATTTATATGGCAAAATGTATTTCATGAGCTAAATTTAAAAAGAGGCAAAGTAGAAGGATCCAGAGGGTCCTAGAAACCTACAAATAGAACATTATGATAGGTAGATTTGGGCCCAGGGGTCCTACTCAAACTAAGGCACCAGCCAAGGACAATACAGGCGGTAAACTTTAAACCCCTACCCAGATCTAGCCAATGGGCAGAACATTCTCCACAGTTGAGTGGACAGTGGGGTATGACTTTCACACGTACTCTAGTGCCTCATATTTGACCATGTCCCCTGGATGGGGAGACCTGGTAGCACTCAGAGGAAGGATAGCAGGTTACCAAGAGGAGACTTGATACCCTATGAGCATATACAGGGGGAGGAGGTCCCCCTCAGTCACAGTCATAGGGGAGGGGAATAAGGGGAAAATGGGAGGGAGGGAAGAATGGGAGGATACAAGGGATGGGAGAACCATTGAGATGTAACAAGAATAAATTAATAAAAAAATTTTTAAAAAGAAGGCTGCTTTTTAAGGTAATATCTACAGCCCACATGACCAGCCCATGGCTATAGAAAATATAATCATAGAATAATTACAGTTAAGCAGAATAAAACTATCAAGGGAAAAGACTAAGTGAATAGAGCAAACTTAAGAGGAAAGTCAAATGATTAATATTCTATGTAAACATTTTAAATTTTAGTACCTGAGTAAAAACAATTTAAACTATGAGATGCTATTGTGTCTAGTGTGTGTGTGTGTGTGTGTGTGCGCGCGCGCGCGCATAGGTTACAAGCATGGAGAACTGAACTCAATTTTTTCCATGGATGTTCTAAATCCATTCTAATGGCTTTGTGCCTCTGCAGCAAGCAGTTGACCAGCTGAGTCATCTTGCTAACTCCCTGAGATATTATTTTATAATCTTCAATATTATAGCTACGGGGAAAGAAAGTCAAATATTGCCACTCAGAGTTTAACTGCCGGCAGACATGTTAGAAAGCAACTTGACAATATTCAGTAATCTTGAAGGTGTTCATATAGTAAACCCCATCACTTTCTAGTACATATCCTAAGGAAATTCATACATTTATGCATATGAAGTCAAACAAGCATAGAACTGTGGCACTGTTCAAAGTGTTAAAAATGCCACACAAAATCATCAATAGAGGGATCGTAAATGCTTTCAAAGTTAATGGAATAACATATATATATATATGATACATGATACTTACACACTTTTGTGTATCGTAGCACTGGGCACAAACTTCTTGAAACACTGCAATGCAAATTTGCGATGTAACATTGAAACATAATATGCAGCTAGTGTAGTAAAATAAAGAGAAAGGAGAAATGTATATGGACTTGGCTGAAAAGCTAAGCAAAAAATTTAAAGGAGTGGATGTCTCTTGAACAAGAAAGAGAGGAATGACCCAGGTTTAATGCTGCAGTCCTGCAATACTACCAACTCAAGAGGTATAAGCATGAATTTTGGGAAAGTTGAGTATGATCTGTGCTACATAGTGGGACCTTGTAAAGGGAGAGGGAGGTGGAAGAAAAGGAAGGAGAAATATATATAAAGTTATGATGACTATATGTAATAATTTTTTTAAAGAATGACATTAATCATTTTTATACTGGTTGGTTTCACTGGCATCTTTTCTCATTTTTATGTTTTCTTAATGCTTGAACAGTATTAATGCTTGAATCAGTATTAATGTATGGCAAAAATATTTGCATATGTGTCTACAGGGCATGCATATACATACAAAATATGCAGGTACATATATGCAAGCATGTGGACACACCCACACATAGAAAGACTGTGTACAGGATAAAATATAGAATTTTCCAATGGCAGAAAATGCAAAGCAAATAGAAGAATCACGATTTTCAATTCTGTATATATTCCACGAAGATTGAAATACTACTGGATAATAGTTCATGAAGAACAATGTTTAAGCAAAAGAGGGGGCAATGGAGAATTTTAAATAGAAGTAAGATATTAGATGGTCACAGTTTAGTTTAAAAATACCCTAGAGGATACAGCATCAGAATGGAATGGAGGACATTTCTCACCATTGTGAATCAGCCATTTAGCGAGATATTTATTTAGTCCCAAGAAGAAACCATAGCAGCTGGTAATGATTTGGGCTGTAATGTCAATAAAACTTGTTAATAAATTGGAAAAACAAAATTAACAGCTCTGAGATTTTAGGCGTATGCTGTGCCATGCTAGTAGTCAAGAGGTAAAAGGAAAAGATGAAGGGACCACAATTCAGTTTGGAAGTGTGCTGAGAACAGACAAAGTTACATCTATAATTGGATAGGGATGCCAGCTGACTGGCTTGCCCATTGGAGCTCATGGTCATGGACTGAAAACAGAGAATATGTTCTTGTAAGAGTGGGATTTTCTGATGCCTTTGTGAGCCGTTTCCTCCACTGGCATGAAGACAGTGTGCATAGAAGAGAAGGGGGTTGCTCCTGTACCACCAAGTTTACAATTTAAGACGTTTCTGGACTGGACACCCTGTCTTGGAATCTAAGTTGTCCACAAAGACAGTAAATGACGGAGCTGATGCGATAGTCCAACAAGTGCTTTTCTTTCTAAAGAAGATTTTTAAAATCAAAATCAACACATTGTTTCTTCCTGTTCTTTTTCATGTTCTTCAAAAATGATTCATGGAGGGCAAATTTCTGATATTTGTCCCCAAATGCCTTCATTATTCATAATCATAAGCAAATAATAATTTAGCCAACTAGGTTCTCCCTAGAAAGGCAAATAATGTAAGGATTGAAATTAAAACTTCTCAAGCAAAAGTGCGTGATTTTGAATCACGTTTCTATTTCATGGGAACTCTCTCACCTCATCGAACACACTTAACAATTTGCAGAGCGTATTATTCTACTACTAAATATGGTTAACATGAACTATTACCAAGAGGGCACTTAACTCCTGTGTTATAAATATAAATAACAGGGACAACAGCTGTAGAAACCTACTATCCTCTACATTTTGAATATCAGTCTAATTTCTTCCAGCACCATTTTTTATCATATGCTTACTTTTCTCAATATGAATAACTTATGTTCAAACACATCATTTCCTTCAAAGATTTTATTTTTAAATTATTATTCTAATAGGCTATCCTTTTCAGTCTTACATCTCTCTCCCCCTCTCTCTATATAACTGTTTTCAAGTATATATATATATATATTTTCATGTATTATGTATATATACATATGCATGTATATATATATATATATATATATATATATATATACTTGAAAACATGTTAATCACATATTATTATTGTTAGTGTCCACTTAATTTCCTTTCCTCAGTTTCTACAATTCTTCCTAGGATGGCACTGTGTCTTTATCACTTATCTTGCAAATTCCTGTCTTCTATTTTATAGCTCTCAATTTTATGTTTTAAACACAGAATTTTTCTCATGATCGATGTAACTCACTGTTTTCATTCATCTCCATCTTTTCTTGTAAACGAGCATCACCTACGATCAGATCATTCTTTTGTAGTACGATTTAGTGAGTTCTCATGGGGTGCTTATTCACAGATATGCCACGCTGGTCAGTAATTACAGCTTTCCACCCAGCCAGGAAGAGACTCGATTCTCTTATATAACTACGTCTTCAACATTATATAGAGATAATCATATTTTGAGCTATCTAATAATGATTTTGCTGTGCACTAGCCCTGTGCACTAGCCCTGTGCACTAGCCCTGTGCACTAGCCCTGTGCACTACCCCTGTGCACTAGCCCTGTGCACTAGCCCTGTGCACTACCCCTGTGCACTAGCCCTGTGCACTACCCCTGTGCACTAGCCCTGTGCACTAGCCCTGTGCACTACCCCTGTGCACTAGCCCTGTGCACTAGCCCTGTGCACTACCCCTGTGCACTAGCCCTGTGCACTAGCCCTGTGCACTACCCCTGTGCACTAGCCCTGTGCACTAGCCCTGTGTACTAGCCCTGTGCACTACCCCTGTGCACTAGCCCTGTGCACTAGCCCCAATAATTTACAACTTTATTTTTTCTTCTTCTTTACCATCCACTCTTCCCACTTCGTCCTCATCTCTTTTCCCATCCACTTCCAGCCTCTTTTTGTCTTTCATTAAACAAACAAACAAATAAATATCTAGTGGATAACGCAGAAATAAAGTAGAATAATAAGAAACAAATGCGCACAAATTAGAATAGGACAAAACAAACAGAAGGAAAAGAGCCACACACACACACACACACACACACACACACACACACACACACACACACACACACAAAGTACCAGAAACTGGTACAGATGCAGATGCACTTGTAAGAACACTGAGGAATTCCATAAAAACACAACTATGAAATAATATATGCACAAAATGTGTAGAATAAACAAAAATTAAATCAATGAAGATAAAATACTATTAAAATATATGACATATGTTATGAGACAAAGAAGCTCAAAAGGTGCCATCAAGTTCATTTTCTGATGTTCATCTACTGCTGGGCCTGCAGTCTACCCCAAAGAGCAGTTTGTTTCCCCAGTGAGACTTCCTTGGTGAAAACTAATGTTTCATTTGCAAGTGGTTATCAATTAGAAATAACTCCTGGGTTAGGGATAGCAGGGCATGTGTCCACTTCTCCTTTCATTTCTAGGGCCCCATTTGGTGCAGAGCCATGCGGATCCTCAGCATGCTGCTCCAGTCTCCCGAGTTCATGTGTGCATTGATCCTGTTGTAAAAAATAGCCTTACATCCTTGGTGTATGGTCCCCTCTGTTTCTTATCTTCTCCCTGTCTCCTCCTCAGCAGATATTGATTGGTTACTCCCACAAGCTTTGTGCCACCATTGCACTACCTTTCCTAACAGTACGGATGTTAGTGTAGACAGGAGGATTTGTAGCTGGGTTGGTGTTTCCATTTTTCATTTGCTTGTGTGCAGCGTGCCTTCCGAGAGCACTAGCCAAGAGGGATGAGGGTTCTAGGTAAGCACCAGCTCAACTGACTAATGTTCAATGAGCTACACAGGTGTTTTTCTTCATCAATTGGGCTTTGATGCCAGGTTGTGCAAAGCAGCCTATACAGCCTTTTCAACAGACTGGGTTGTTTAGTGGCGCCCATGGGAACCTTTTGGCCAGCAATTCAATTCACGTAACACATTCCCCATACTGAACCTTCCTTTGGTGATAAGATATAGTCAGTGGGTTCTCTGTCTGCCTTGTGGTTTGGCAATTCCATCTAGATCGCTTTCATTTATTTATACAATTTAGGAAGCTTCTTCTGGAGTAAGTTGTCATACATACGACCCCTCAAATGGACCTTATTTTAGTTACTCCTTTGTATTCATTCCCTCTCTTATCCTTCTGTTTCCTCTCCTTCTTAGTTTTATTCCTCCAGTGTTAATTTTAACACAGAATTTTACAAACACATAAATGCACATGTAGTTTGATGAGTTTTGAGCTTTGTCTATGCTCTTGCAAGTGGCTAAACTGCAAGCATGTTAATTTCTACATATTGTTCCTCTATGTGATATTTTTTTATCAGTATCCATTGCCTGCAGTTGGATGAACATTAAAATATACACATGTGAAGCTATTGTGAATAGTTTTATTATATAATGGTTATTAAATTCACAATTGAATTTATTAAAAGCAGTAGAAACAGAATGCTTGAATAGTAAGACACAAACTTTTCCTATTTGTTAGATATCATAAGAAATTCTGCAACCTTCCTCTCATCCATATTTATGAGAGTCCTATTGTCCACATTCTTACCAACACAGTTATCACCTGATTTTTCCAAGCCTGCTGGGGATATGGTAGTTAGTCCTCCATTAACGTGTCATCGTGGTCCGTGGTGGTCGATTGTATTACTCACTTGCATAGCTGAAGGAAGTCTAGGAGAAAACGGGAGCACACTCTGTGTTATCTGTGGAGAGATGTGCCCAGATGATTAGACCAGGCTGGGCTTACTGTGCGTTCACACCTGATGTAAGGATAGTATAATGGCATTATTAGGAAGTGGTGATCTGAAGTGCTACCATGCAGGAGGAAGCACGGCACCAGTGTAAATTTCAGGGTCCATGCCTTGGTCTGGCTCTTTTCCTTATGCCTCCTGTTCTGTTGCTTGTTGTTATATGAGGTAGCCATCTTTCCCTGAGCTTCTCTTTTGTGTTCCCATCTCTGCTTCCTGTCATCCAGGAGATGAGCTGCTATTCTTGCTGCAAGTTCATACCAAGATATTTTCTGCCCAAGTACATGATCCAAGCAAGCATGAAGTAAAGAAGAAACTAACAACAACAGCAACAACAATAGATCTTCCCTTTCAGTTGTTCTTTGATATTTTGAGCATCATGTCTCAAAGCAATAAATGGTCACTGTAGGATTTTTAAAGTCATTTTTTCTAGGTTGGTTCCTGGGTAATTCCTAAATTTGATGCTGTTTTAAATTAAATTTTGAAAGCATGTTCTAGCTATTGAGAATAGAGAATAAGAAAGAAATTGATCATTACATAAAGAATTTGTGTTGAACTCACTCGTTGCCCTATTTTTTAAATTAGAAAAATACACCCTGATGTTATTTCTGGCTTATCATCTAATCAATCAGACTAATTACCCGAAATAATTTATGAAATTTTATTCCTATAAAATACTCTTGTTCTTTCAGTGCATTGGTCAATGAGTGCAAATAAAGTGGAAAATGTTGCCATATTTTGGTTTATTAATGGACAGCATCTCATTTTTTAACTATGAAGAAATACACTCCAAACTTCAGGCAGAAGGTACCAGTCTTCCTTCCAGTCCTTGTTAATTTTTCACGACAAAACTATAGACAGACTAGAGTTTCTTTATTTCCTTAGATAAATATCGTTTCTATGATATGAAATAAAACGTTCTCCTTTGCTCAAATTATTTTCCTTTATTAAATCAGATCACTGTGTCCAGGGCCCAGCTTTGCATTTTGCTATAACATGACATAATCAAACTAAATCAAGCAATAAATAAACTGCTCATTGATTTTCTCCTAAGTATGCTTCTATTACTTTGGGTTTCCAGGCCTATCACTATGACTAAAATTAATTCGTGATTTATTTTAATTACATTGTTCTCATTCAATTTGATGTCAAGGTCATAGCAGCTTTTATGAAAGAATGACATAGACATTCTTTTATTTTCTTAGAAGACTTTAAAATTATAATTATTTCCTCCTTGGATGTGGAATTTATTCACAAATTCATTTGGGAATTCATGCTGCATGAACCTTATTTGACCAATAGTGACTTTTTATTGATGACAATTGAAAAATTGTGTAATAATTTGATGCTGTTAAATATTTGGTTTAAACATAGTTTATCAGTATGTTCAAATGTGCGTAAATTTATTCATAATAAACTTATCATTCAGTGTCAACAAAGTCTTTACTAATGTTATCTTTTCATCCTTTATGTTGCCCAATTTGTTCTGCATCTTCAGATGTTCAGCAATTTCATTACTATTTGTATTAGCTTAGTTATTTTACTTTGATGCTCATACCAATTGAGTTTAACACTCTAAGGTGATTCATTATTTTACTAAATTGTTTTTGCTTAAAAGCTTACAACAAACATCAGCTTCGTTTTTGTTAGTTTTTGAAAAACATGATTTTTGATGATTTTCTTTCAACATTATTATGTCACTTTTGGCATATGTCTGTAAAAACATTACATTATAGTTTGTGCTTTTTTTAGGTTTGACAATCTGTAACTTAATAATTGTTATTGGCAGATGATATTAATAAACGACTCAATGTGTTTAAGGTTTATATCTTTTGTTGTTGTATCCTTTCTGCTTGGACAACTACAAAAGGTTAAAGACAGAGCTATCAGATCTCACTTTACAATTTTGATTTCTTTAGGGCTTATTAAACAATTTAAAGCTGTACATTTTTTCTATCCACTTGCTAGGCTTACATTTTTATATTACCATATGTCAAGATCTCCTGTAATATAACAATAATTGGAATAGCACATGCATGGTATGATGGCACAGAGATTTACTCCCAGCATTTGGGTGTCACAGCAGATGGACCATAAAGTTAAGGCTATCCTAGGAAAGGGAGAGACCTTGTTTCAAGATTAAGTTCTGGGGATATGGTTCAGTGGTAGCATATTTCTCAAGCACATTGGAGGCCCTTGCCTTGCCTTCCAGTGTCAGAAGAAAGAAAACATAATGTGGTTTCAGTTCATGGCTAGACTGGAAGGTTAGGAGAAGAGACTCCAGACATACACATCTGTGATTAATAAACATAACAAGGATACCAGCAACACACACACATCAAGATGGTCTGTATAATGCATAGTTCTAGGTCAATTAGAAATCAAAACTGAAAAAGAAAAAAAAGTTTATACATTACACCATGTATAGAATTAATTTGATATAATTCCTAATGTAACAATTGTTAAGTAAGACAATTTCTTTAAAAATATGGTTTGATTTCAGCTTTGATGTGGGAAAGCTTTGTTAAAGAAAAGACATGCAACTATTTTAAAATATTGATAGCTTTGTGTCTTATAACTTGTGCATTTTGAAAATGCAACCATAAGGGGAAAATAAGGCAAATCAGGGACTGGAAAGAAATTCTGGTAAAAATCAGTATTATGCATAAGCACACATGTGAGTAGAATTTGATTATTTTTATATATTGTTAATCATATATTTATCTAGTGCACACAAAGGATAAATTAGAGGACACTTCCACATTGACAATAAATATTGTGAAATGAGAAACTTAAACAGGTTTTCATTGGCAGCAGAAACAAATGTCCCAAATGAAATTAATAGCTTTTAATGAAATCAACTACCAAATACTTTCTCTTATCACAAGGACAATACAGAATCCCTTCTATTATCTTATAAAATTGCTTCTTTCTATTTTAACTACTGTACCTGTTACATTTCTCTAGCGTACCCTGTCCTCCACTGATACATTTAGCTTTGCCTCATTTTGAGTGGCAGGAGTCAGCATGACACAATACATAGTTTAGTGATTCAATCCTGGCAGCTAGAATGGACTTTTCTTCCAGAACTCTGGACTGGTGCTTGTTTTACATATAAATGTCGTCATCATCATCATCATCATCATTATAATTATTATTGTTATTACTTTATTGTTTTAATACTTTTAATCCATGGGACATATATTATGGAAATCTAAGCAGCATCCTGTGTGCACTGTCCATCATTTGGTATTTTCAGCTTGTTTCTCAGTTTTTGTTCATTTGTTTAAGCCTGTTTACAATACTTTTAGTACCTGCATGGAGCTGGCAGACGCTGTTATTCCAGAAGGCAAGTAGGTTAGCCTTTGGGAATGTATCTTTGTGGTGTTCAAGTGAGACTGTATCAAAGACCTACTCTTTAAAAAAAAAAAAAAGATTTATTTATTTATTATTATGCATACAGCGTTCTGTCTGCATGTACACCTACAGGCCAGAAGAGGGCATCAGATCACATTATAGATGGTTGTGAGCCACCATGTGGTTGCTGGGAATTGCACTAAGGATGTCTAGAAGAGCAGACAGTGCTCTTAACCTCTGACCATCTCTCCAACCCCCAAAGACCTACTCTTAAGCTTTAGTTCTTCTCCTCAGATCTGTAGCTCCATGCAAAGAACACTGTGAGTCAGCCATGTGCGTAACTGTTTCAAGGCAGGTGGGAGTGGTATACACTGCTGGCCTCTCGCCCACCTTTCTTTACTTAATTAAATTGGTCCTTCTTGCTTATCAACCACCTTTCCAAAAAAAAAAAAAATCATAAAAACATACACAAACAAGTAACTATAAAGACTATTCAAGTTGTTTTAGGTTTTTATGTGTATGTAAGAATAATAAATGAAAAAGAAGCATGAACTTCAAAGAAAACAAGGGAGTTACGTTAGAATTGGAGAGAAGGAACAAAGGGGGCAATTCTATAATTAAAGTACAATCACAAAACAGAAAAGAAAGCTGGGAGTGGTGGTACACACCTCTAACCTCAGTACTAGGGAAGCAGAAGCAGGTTCTAGTACAGTCTGGCCTACAAAGTGAGTTCAGGACAGCCAAGTCTACGCAGAGAAACCCTGTCTTATGAAAAAAGGAATTAAAAACACTTACATTTTTTTTACTTATTTTATTTAGTACACATGGGTGCTTTGTCTGTAGATTTGTCTGTGCTCCACGTACCTCCATATCATGTTGATACTGGAAACTACACCCGGGTCTACTGCAAGAAGTTCAAATGTTCTTAAACATTGACCTCTCCCTCTAACCTATATCAGCCATCTTAACTTCTTCTGAGACTTAAAAGTAAATATTCACATTGTTTTCTTCTAGTCTCAGTTTCTTTAGGGAGAAGGGACAGAAAACTTTGCTCTTAGTACCTACCAGAAGTGCAGAAGCCAAACTGATGGTGAAACGAAATACGGTTGTTCCCAAGTCAAAAGTCAGGTTCTCTTTTCCGGCAGCCTTCTCCTGTTCTCTATCACACAGCTGCCCCGTCTCTTACAAATCTCCGCTGACACTAACCAATAGTTTTGCTTGACTATCATGTTGGATTTCTGCCTTCCTTTATTTCCCACCAGGTTGAATGATTATACTTATTTGTTGTGGTGCTTCTCTCAAATGTACAGATTTCCTCCCTCATTTCTTAAAGAGTTTTAGTTTTCTGTTCAATTTGTGTAAGACACTGTAGCTGCTCTAGGACCAGGTGGTTGTCACACCTTAGCCCAGGGGCTGAGACTATTTTTGCCTAAGGTCATGGACTTAATTGCTGGAGTACGCTGTCATTTGCATTACTTGGCTAAAACACACATGGGTTAAAATTTTAAGAAATCTTTTCGCCTGCTGGGCGGTGGTGACACATGCCTTTAATTCCAGCACTTGGGAGGCAGAGGCAGTTGGATCACTTGTGAGTTCAAGACCAGCCTGGACTACAAAGGGAGTCCAGAACAGCTAAGGCTACACGGAGAAACCCTGTCTCAAAAAAACAAAAAAAAAAAAAAAAAAAAAAAATTTTTTTAGCCCTTGGTGGAAAGATATATTTCTTTCACTCGTCATCTGGCCTCCTTTTTATTCCAAGCACCTTCTACCTTGATGTCTCATGAGGAGATCTGGCATTA
The DNA here is from genome assembly GCF_903995435.1 of Acomys russatus. Lineage (NCBI taxonomy): Eukaryota > Metazoa > Chordata > Mammalia > Rodentia > Muridae > Acomys > Acomys russatus. The sequence goes on from NC_067139.1 coordinate 67,788,169, forward strand.
CTTCCTTCTAGCATCTGGTGCTCTGCTACTTATACAAAATATGTATGGTACAAAGTGGCTGGTGGCCAGAGAGATAAACTAGCTTTGGGTGGGAAACTGGTCACTATTGTGGATAAGGCAGGATAGAAGCTAAGGGAAGACAGAAGCTTAGGCATGATAGATGTCATTAAGGCAAAGCAAAGAAGCCCAGCACTCTGGAGCTTGGTGGCATTTCCTGCTGACTATGAATCAGAAATATTAAAACAACAAACAGTGCTCAGATGTCTTTAAAGAGTTTTGCCTTATCCAAGAAACAGCAGAAGCATTGACAATATAACAAGACTTAGGGCCAGGTAGTTGAGTTATTTCACCTTAACTTAAGTTGTATTTCTCTCTAAGTTTTAAAACTTAGCAATGTACCTTATTAAACCAACATGCAAACTTAAAGAAAAACTGAAAGGTCAATAAGAGAAATAACAAATAAGCCTACCTGATTTTCAAACTGCTTAGTCCTCAAACCTAATTATAAATTATATTATATAACCAATGCAGTAGCACAACTGAAAAGTCATATGTGAGCCTGTGTATATGTGTGCACACAAGCACATATGCTTATGTTTAAAATACTTAAGCGACTCTCGTTCAGGAGTAGCTAACACCCATGACTTGGGTAGTCATTGGTGTCCTGTGCCCTCTCCAACCACACTTAAAATGTGAAATATCTGCATTTCATTATCTCTACTTAAAACCTTACTATCTTTCCTGTGCCCAGGCTAATTATAAAATTATTTCCTCTATATTAAAAACTTAGACCCTGAAGAGAGGCCTCCTATGTGGAGAAGCAAGCTTTTGTGAGCTGTGTGATCTCCCCGAAGGACTGACATAGACTCAGTGTAATCTTTAGCAGCCTGAGGACACTTGAGGAGAAATGCAAATTCCTGATCTGTATCCCAAGGATACCGACTCAGAAAATCGGGGGTCCCAGACAAGAAACTGAGTAAATCTTCTGGCAAGTGCTGAGATGGAATAAAATTTTAGAAACAATTTTTTTTTTTTTCTCACAGAGAACAACATATCTTCTTACCTTCTCTGTATCCCTAGGTAGGATACGGTCTGTCCATGAGCTGGGATCCATATTCTTCTACACAAAATTTTCAATAGAAAAGACATGTCTTGTAGAATAATAAATGTGCACGTGGATATAATAAGAAGAGTGTGGTGCTTTGAATAAGAATGTCACAAATATATTTGAATCAGTCATCAGGGAGTGGGGCTACTTGAGAGAGATTAGGAAGTGTGGCCTTATCGGGGTGGAAACTTGTCACTGGAAGTGGGCTTTGGGGTTTCAAAAGCTAAAACCAGGCCCAGTGGCTTTCTCTTCCTGCTGCATGTGGATCCAGATGTAGACCTCTTAGCTTGTGGAGCCCCATATCTGCCTTCATGCTGTCATGCTCCCCTCCATGACCATACCTCTGAAACTATAAGTAAGCCCCAATTAGTTACTTCCTCTATAAGAGTTGCCATGGTCGTGCTATCTCTTCACAGCAATAGAACACTGACAAAGGCCGCGAGCATAGTAAACATATATGTGTATGTAACCATAGCATATTTGCTTTCTCTAATTTACCCCTTATTTTATTGAACTTTGCAGGATCGATCTTACTCCCTTAAAGCAAGCCTCCATTCTGCTAAGGAATTCTGTGGATTTTGCTTGGAGAATGGCCTGTTGTTCTGCCCCTCCTGAATTTGCCTTGCTTGTGTATCTTTGACTCATTTGCTTGTTCACTGAAATTACTTTTAAAACTTTCTCAGTGTGTCTTCAGACTTCTAACTTCATATCCAAAAATGAGAAGCAAAAACAATGGGGTAAGAGCAGGGGTGGTCTGGAAGCAATGATAGGAAGTAATTAGTAGTTCTCTATTTACTTTTCAAAATCTATTGGCTGATTTGTAAAATGGGCATCGTATAAGCTGGTCGTATTAATTACAGGAACTATGTTGGCTGTGTACTAAAAACACACCTTGGTAGACTAAGCAATCAAATGTTGAAGAATAATCAAATTATTCTTGACAACAAATGTTCTCCTAGGTTTTGTAAGCCGACTGCCCCCAGAAGTCCTTAACAGTAGACTGTGTTAGAATCATAGCAGTAACTTCGACTCCTGTCTGTCTGTCACTGGAACTCCTGGGCATTAAGTTTGATTATGGGTCTAAGTATTCAGCAGAATGCAGAATAAATGACAAAATATATTGGCTATATAAAATATAAAAATGGATTTGCATACTCTATGGCTAAAACTAGAGAGATGGAAATTCTTGATCTGAAAACTGCTTTGCTATCACAGTCCTTGGTAGTTACTCTTTATGATCAATTTCATTCTATTTTGATTCACCCGGGAGACAAAACTTTAGAAACATTCTGCTAATATTTCCGGAGAGGTTTAACTGAGCCATGCTGAATGCGGTGCTACCATCTTACAGGACGAGGACCCAAACCTAATAAATAAGAAAAAGCATGTCGAGCTTCCGGATTCATGTCTCCCTGGGTTTTGTTTACGGATCCCATTAGAACAGCTGACTTACACCCCTTGTTACTATGACTTTCTTACTCTGATGGACTATAAGCCAAAATAACCTGTTCATAGGGTTGATTTTATTACAGCAATGAGAAAAGTAACTAATCCAGTGTTACTACTTACAGAAACATTGCAGCTGGGAGATATGCAGATTGAGTTAAGCATTGTGTCCTTGTTACAGGGACTGGAAAAGAGATCTTTTTTTCCTCTAGAATATAAATAAGGGGGCAGAGGTGTTGGGGTGGCTGTTTCCACTCCAAGCAAAACGTTTCCCCAGGAATACTACTTTTTCTAGCCCCGTGTGATGGTTTTTTCAACCTTGTGATCTCATCTTTTGAAAGCTATACCATCTATTACTAATGTCACTTTGGGAAAATAAAAGAAAAAGCCCATTCTATTAAATGATCTGCCTGTCTATCTATATGTCTGTCTGTCTGTCTGTCTGTCTGTCTGTCTATCATCATCTATCGACTGTAACCGTAGACTTTGAAATAAGAAATGTGTGAATACTAACGGTGGAAACAGTAGCAGTATGGAAGGTACCACTTGTCTCGCAGTCAAGAGCAAGTGTTGTCTTGAGGTTGAAGCATCACTCCACTTCCTTTCATTCTGAAGGAAGGAAATTTGAGGCTCCATGGTATTCAGTAATTTGCCTAAGCTCTATAGCCTTTAAAGCAGCAGAAAATGACTCTCAGTGATTTGCTTGCATGAATTGCCTGCTCTTTTTAACACCCTGCACTGAATTTGTAGGTCAAAGAATATCACTATCTAATCACAACAGAGACCCTGGTAATTCCCTCACAACTAGTCTTTATAGAAAACATGAAAAAAATCATCTAATTGGAAGTGAATAAACATTTCCTTTAAATACGTCTTTAAAACTTAAAACAGAGTTTATGTGCCAAGAAGTTTCTGCTTATGTGCAGGGACCAACCATCTTCCATCCACAGCTAAGTGCAGGCTCTCTGCAGTTGTGGTGATCTGCTTAGCTAGACTCATAGCAATCCTAAGAGTTAGCCTTTATGCTTTCTCTAAAATTGTAACCACTTTTTCTTTGTAAGATAGATTATGAGATGCTCTAAAAGTATATGAACAGAGCACACATCTTATTTCAAAAATTTCAGTTTAGAACAGCTTACTTTCTCTTACAACACCAACTTGTACTTTCACAAATGTGCTGTTTCCCATCACTGCTCATCTGAGCACAGATTGTCTCTGTGCTATATATGGAATGATTCCAAACAGTCTTCTTTAGAGCCGTCACCACAACAGATGAGTGATTAGGAGAGTTGGTTGCAGCATAGATGAATGGAGGTGCAATGCAGTCTCAGCTACTCAGTAACTAAATGTGGGTCCTAACCTCCCTCACTTCAACATCTTCATCTTTGCGGTTGAAATAATAAACAAAACTATTATCTGTAATGTGATTTAAATGAGACAATGTGAGGAAACTCTAATAAATATCAGCATCTTTCATACTAATGGAAAACCCTATTCACAAGTCTTTAGTCTCATTTCCGAGGTGCCTTTTAACTGCTTCGTACACAAGTGTTTAAAGGTCTGACATAAAATAATAGATTTTTAATCATAGTTGTGACTTCTTTTCCCTGTGTCTCTGCACTGTTGTCTCTTTCTCTGGCTTTCTTTCTTTCATCCTACCCCCTCTTTCTTCCCTCTCCTTTCCTCTATGTTTGCAGAAAAGGAAAGTGGGGAAGAGAACCTTGGACATTGACCAATCGGAGATAGTATTCATTTTTATCTCTTGTGTCTTACCAATGCAGCTGAGCTGTGCAGTTCAGCTGGTGTGCTTAATGATGTAATCCAGGGAGACATAAGTATCTGCAGCACTGTGCACCAGAAGCCAGGGATCGCTTGAAATTCCTCTAAATCAGAGCCACTCAGAAGGAGATTTTAGGATGTACGAAAACAATTAGAGTTCCTTATGAACATTACCTTGTAGGTGGTACTTAAGTAAGGGAGTCTCTTCCCAGAGTGCAGTAAATGTTCCCTAGGCAGGGCAGATGAGGTTTCCTTGGGATGTTATCGTCCATATTCCTCCTTGCTTGTTTGGTTCCCATCCCTATTGGTATTGTTTATCTAATGCAGCTAAATGAGTTTTAGAATACCCAGTATTGCTCTCAGATTGGTTTATATTTCCCTTTTTTCCACTCAAGGAATGGTGAGGTTGGTTCAGTAGATGAAGGGGTGCTACAATGTGTTACACTGGAGACTTAAGCATCACAAAACACACACACACACACACACACACACACACACACACACACACACACACACACCACATCCTCCTCTGCCACCATCACATCACCACCAACACATATACACACACCTCTCATCACACACCACACCACACACATACACACAAGAGATTTCCTGACTTACTCTAAAAGCTTAGTAAGAGACCCAGAAAAATCTTTTTTTATAAAAACTGTACCTTTCAAGTTATTCAACTTTGTGTACATTTGGTCATGTGCAAGAAGAGCAGGCCCCTGTGCATGCATGTGAACACGCAGGTAGAGGCTGGTGTGAGCATGCAGGTAGAGGCTGGAGGTCTTTGTCAGGTGCCTTTCTCAGTGGATCTCCACTTTTTTCTTTCTTTGCATAATCCAGGATCTCTCACTGAACCTGGGAGCCACCAATATGATGAGACTAGCTGGCCTTCTCTGTGCTAGGGCTGTGCTCTTTCATTTGGCTTTTTACATGGGTTTTAGGGATCCAAACTCAAGTCCCCAGGTTTGCACAGTAAGTACTTTCACAATAGAACATCTCACCAGCCCAATAGTCATTCAACTGGAAACAGAAACATGAGCTTCAGTTTTCCCAATGCCTTTGGCTTAGTGAGAAAGTCAGACTCATCTAGAACTGGTAGGTGAATACAGGAGCTCTGCTGAGTTTGATCACACCTATATTCTTCAATGAGAAAGTAACACTGTGTACTATATCCAATCTCCGCACGGAGCATTCTGAGACAAACAAGTGCCTTAAAAATTGACTTTGATGGCAGTTTAAGAATATGACTGATTGTACTGTAATATAAATCACAAATTTTCACCAAGTGAAGTTGTAAGAATAAAAAGATTCTGAAACTCTACAGAACATTTCCAAGAACACAGCATTGGGAAGGGCAGGCTGAATATTTATGAGTGTGGATTTATGCTTCCAGTCACCATGGTTTGGGTAAATCTTCTAGAAACAAATACAAATCCCTTGGAGACTCTTCTGTTCCTTTGTGATTCCAAGAAGTAGATTGCTCAAAAAACAACACTCTAAAATGTTTTTTTTTCCATCTATGTGAACAAAATTGAGCACAATGACACAGAATATCTGTATTTTATATGTAAAGTTTACAAACTTAGTGTTATAGACTCTTTTTTTTTTTTTTTTTTTTTACATAACCATCTGGTGATGGAGATGAGTTAGTATTTTTTAAAGTAGGTGATTGCAAACATTCAGAGTTTCTGAAACTCATGCACATGGTAGCTAACAGAGGTCAGAGGTCAATAAACAGCTCTTCTGACTCCTGAACTAATGATGAATCATATCAAATATTCCATTTCACCCTTGAAACTCAGTTTTATGTTCAAGCCATTGTTGTTCCTTTGTGTCAAGTATTCATTTATATTATTACTCCAAACTTAATAGATTCATATTTGCATTTAAGTAGCTGTTTGTTGGATACATTGTGAAAAGAAACTGACATAGAAGTTGTTGTTCTGCTGGGCTTTATTAAATGACAAAGTTGCTCTGATGGTCATTAATGGATGATATAGATGACTGAATTCAAACGGAGCTACTGTAGTGAATTTCTGAACTAGTTTGGAAAAAGGGTTCTAATAAAAATACAACATGGATGAGCAGGGATTTATAGACAAAAAGCAGGGTGTCTCTCTAGCCAAACAATGGAAGAAAAGTTTTCAGTGTGAGCATTAGGAGTTTGATCAGATCCAGGGCAGAAGGTTTATAACCAACCCAGCAAGATACTTGCTGAAAGGAGACTGACTAAGCCTGCTAAGAACAAAGTCCTAGGTCAACATTAAATCACAAACAGGGCTCATGAGAACAGGACTCAGGATTTGGTCAAGGAGAGAGGAGTTGTCTACTTCATTCCACTGAAACAAGAAAATCTATTGCTTACTGTGCTCACAGTGTGGTTTTTCTTCAGCTACGTGATTGGAAAAGTCACAGGCCAAGGTGGAAGTGCTGAGGGCATTTCTGTGAAACAAGGCAGATGTATCAGGGAACCTGTTGCTGTTTCTGCCTGTCGTGGCTATACTGGGAGCCTTCTTTTCCTGGATGACTTCATGTAGCAGCCTCAATGTGGTTCCTCCATAATGTTTGACAGACTCTGATATATCCAGGACAGTCTATATGTATAGATGAGGCTTAATCTGTTTATCCTTCACTTCATATTACAGTGTACCAGATGATTTTGAAAAAAAAAATTTCCCCTAACTTGCATTTATTCATTATTTGCAAAATACTTAAAGGAGAGAAGAGGTTTTAACATTTTATGGCAATGGTGTGTGCTTCTATTTGTAGTTTAGCTGTGTTTCAGGAATCCTGGTGAATTTTTAAAAATTGTTTTCCTCCAAGAAACTAACATTACCATTGCTCATGGCTGTGTAGGGAGATTTTTTTTCCTGTGTCTTGAAGGGTCACCAGCTCATTGAAAATCACAGCATGTAGAGTAACAGCTAGGTGGATCCAAGTCATGGTGCTTACTTGAGTGGAACTGAAAGGCTTTAGGGTTTGGTGTGCATTCACTGCCTGCTGCTCTGGCAGTATACAGGGACACCAACTCTGCATCATCCCACAGTGTGAGTATGCCTTCCCTTCTGCTACTTTAGAGTGAGGTCACAACCTTCTAATTCACTTACTAGTTTAGTAAGTGAACGGCGAAACAAGACACTCTAAAGGGTTAAAACTACAAGGATGACTTGGGCCTGGAAGATGCAGGTGAACAAGAAGAGTGAGTGGACAGCAGAGCGCTAAGAAACTCTTTTTGA